>NW_010206935.1:104210-139841 GCF_000695765.1 Mesitornis unicolor
CCCCAACATCGCAGCACACCATTCATGTGTGCACTGCATCATCTAATTGAACCTGTGCTGTTCTACGCATTAGCCATAAGACTGCTATAGCAGGTTACATAGGTTTGAGTAAAATGTTTTTATATGATGCATATATTAGTTAATTTCTCCAGCATAATAACATTAAAATATATTTTTAATCAGAACTAGGGTATTAAAATCCAACTTTGAATGTCCTGTGATGTACCATATATGCCATGGCATTTTAAAACCTTTTAAACATTTCTGCTAAATTAATTAGTTTTGCATTAAGGAGTCTCAATGCCTCCTATTAAATGCAACACATTTGAAGGACAATTAAACATTATGAACGATCTTTCTGAGGAAATAACGATTAAAGAAAAAAGAAAAACAAGATTTTTAGGGTAGCAAACAAGAACACAAGCATACATAAAAGACTTCAATTTATTCTTAAAGTCTTATGCCTGCAATATTTTAGATCCATTTGTTTGAAAAATCAGGTCTTCTGTTTTGTTTTCGTAAAGAATGAAAATCCTAATGGAGACCAGAAATCTGTTAATGGTACTAAAATTATAACAGTATAGCAAAAGAAAAAACCCCACACAGTAAAGTCTATATTATATATTTTTTATGTCTTTAAATGGAATTTACAGTTCTCCCTGGCAATGTGAATGAACATCCTATAATTTAGTCAATTTACAGATTACAGGTTCAAATTGACCTTGTAGCCCATAAAATTGCTCATCTTCAGTGCAGGATTAGAAGTGGGAAAAGAATGTCATAACTGTATTTAAGGAATTTACCATAACAATGGAAAGGAGGATATGCATGCATAATTTTAGCCACTCTTGCTCACATCACAGTTTTCAATTCTGAAACAATGCATATCCTGCACTCTCCTCCTGGTTAACCATGGTGGAGACTGTTTCAGTTTACTCACCCACAGACATGACACTTGTATTCCCTCATCCCAAGGTGCCTCTTGACATGGTTTCTGGCATCCCCGAGCTGAGCTGTTGCAAAGTGGCATATCTTGCACTTGAATGGCTTTGATCCTAAGTAAAATTTAGCATAAGATATGAGTTGAATTAGAATAATGTATCACCCACGGCTAAAGAAATAAAAAATCCTGGGGAAAAATAACCTTTAAAAAAAAACCCATCCCACATTTAACCTGTTTGAGATTTTTGCCTAACAAAAAAAGTATTTCGTACATAAATTTCTAGCTCCCAGGACACAGGCGGTATATACTATACATTACTCATTAAAGTTTCCTAAAGTTCAAGATCACAGAAACTACTCTCTTCATAATAATTTAATCATTATTATCATCATCATCATCATTATTAAAAAATCCACAAAATACTAAAATGAGAAGACGATATAGTAGGTAGATAACCTCTCAACAAGATAGCAAAAGTTGTTCCACAGCTTTCCTCATTTCCAAATGCTGAAATGGTCTTAAAGTGGCTTGCTCTTGGTGTAAACTGCAAAATGTAGTTGTTTTTTAAGCAAATATATTTAAAGCAAAGTAATTTTACAAGTCTTCTGACTCTGAATAGATTTCACATTAGCATTGGTATTTCAGATTTGTTCTGTCACACACAGAAAATGATTCATCACCTAGCTATTGTAATGACATGCAATGTATGAATATACAGTGGATAAAATATTATGCCTTTATGACTGTTTTATGGTCAAGAATTTATGATTATTCTGCAAACCAGAAGTATTGACATTTTGGCTATTATTTATTTCAAGAACAAACTTTAATATTAAATGTCTACTGCAGACCAAAGAACTCTGAAATTATTTCTCCAAGGAAGAAGTACCAGCCTGTTTCTTGTATCACATCAGCTCAGCAAAAAGTCTAATTATTTGTCTATCTTAATTAACAGTGATTCTCTCTCGAGGATGGAAAAACCATTTTTTTACTGAAAAAGTTAAATTAGGCACATGTCAGTCCCCAAGTTATTACACAGCAACACCATTCTAAAGTATGCTGTAGCCCTTTCGAATTTTCTGACCACTAAATCCTTAAATCAATAAATCAAAATCACAGAATTGCAGTTAAAAGTCAGTACAATATGGTCACAGAGTCTCCATATTATGTTTAGTATATGTTTTGTGAAGTACTTCTTCCAATACAGTTAAGCATAATATGAAATATGTGATCTTTAATAAATATACATAAAGAGCTCTGATAAGAAAAATGTTGCACTATATCATACTTGATCAATGAACCTTTTTGCTTTGCCCTTGAAAACAGAATATCCTCCACAAATCCGTTGGTAAAATTGAGGAACTTAGTAAAAATTTTTAGAGTCTTAAATTTCAATTTAATTCCCAAAAGCTGACGAAAAATGAAGCATTTAATTTTAATCTTCTAACTGAAATAAAAAAGTCAACAGTACTAAGCACGGGCAGACAAGGTTGAATATTTCACAGTTCAATGACAATGAAGCCAGATCTCTTAATACTTCCATTTCTACTGTTGGAAGTAGATGTAAAATATATTTAGCACCTGAATGGTTATATCTAGTCAGCTTTATATGTTTAAATGTCAAAAGCAGGTTGAGACTGCAGCTAACAGCAATCACATTCTATCAATCACACTGAAAAACCCCAGTTTATTTAAATGATCTTGATAAAACTAAATTAATCATTAATTTGGTGACATTTCAAATCAACACTACATTCTGTAAAGACATCCATGCAAATAAAAAACAGCCTATCTTTGCATTACATAAAAGAGTATTAAAAGTTGATGTTTTAACTTATGATCTTAAAGACTAATTGCACAATTAATAACATCAAGGCCACAGTCAGAGAGGATTTTTTTTAAATCTATTGGTGTTTATACTGTTCTTTTTTTGTCACAGAATTCAAATACCATGTGGATTTGGTCCTATGTTCCCTGGGTTTCTGTCCTACTGATTAAATTGTAAATTCGTTCCTCATTCTGTTACTGCAGGTGTCCCGCAGGGCTTCCATACAAGACCTTTTCTGGCTTCCATTTACATGGCTCCTTTGTGAAAAACTCGAGTTCAGACCAATCGTAGCTACAGTGTGCTGACAATACAGAAATGTATTATTCTGTTGACTGCTCTCATCCAAAAACCACTGAGGCCTTGAGGTTTTTCTATTTATTGCTCAGATCCAGAGCTGAATATCTGTTAACATCTCCATTTAAACGCCATGAAAATTCAAGTGCTGGCAGGCTCCAGTCAGTACTTAGCACCTGAAACAAAAGCGGTGTATCGCCCTTTTAGGTTGCTGGTGCCAAGTTTGCCCCAGTATGTTCTTGGGTGGAACAAGCCAAAATTTTATACTTAAGATGAAGGCATTAGACTAAGACTTAAACTAATGGGGCAAAAAATCTGTATTTACTATAAGGCTATCTGAAACTGTGTTGAAGCGATTAACCATTTTGTAGCCATACTTATCACAAACTTCAATGGTTCTCATATGCTGTGTTAAATGTCATACTACTGGATTCAGACTTGGCTTTTAGTTCATGGGAAAATGCAAAAAATACTTTCAATACAGCATCTTCTCAACCATATTACTTAAAAAAAAAGCCACAGAATTACTTTACTCACAAGTTATGGCATGGAAACAAAGTGTACATTTTCTAATGGCAGCGGTAAATGTGAAGACTTTTAACAAGAGAATTGGGAATTATGGGGGGGGCTGTTTAAACAACAAAAACAACCAAAAAAACCCAAATTGAAAATAGACTAAATGTAACTGTTAAGTCAAACACAAACTGTGCTGTTATAAAGAGATGATTGCAGTTCATAGTCTTAATTTTACATTAAAACAACAGAGACTCAGAACTCCCAGAAAAATTCAGTGCCCCAACTTTAAGCCAGCCAAAGGCAGTACCTCTTGAACCTGCAGGCTTAGCTGTGTCCCTAGCTCAGGCCCAATGCAAAGCGAGCAGAGCCACGTAAAATATTATCCTACCATTTCCTCCTACATTTAGAATATGGGGAGTAAGATACCACACTTACATCGAGCAAACCTTCCATTAACTGTGAAATCTGATGAGAAACGAAACAAAGATGATGTGGTTGCAGGTGATTTTTTCCTCAGATGTTGATTGTTAATTAAGTTTATGGGACCTGCATCAATTGCGACCTAAAAAGTCTTCCACCTCTACTACTCTTTTTATTTTTCTTTACACTTCCTCATTTTCACTTGTCAACATGTGATGGACTTACTTGTTATCTCCTTTCTAGCAAAGCTTCCCTTTCATTTGCAATGTGAAAATCTCCTACATTATTTAACAGTATTTTGAAACTTTACTTTCCTATTAATGGAAATCATTAGTTGTATCTTTCTACAACTTTCCCTTTTTCCCCTGCAAACTATTGCAAACTACTCAATTAAAAAGAAAAGGCAAGGCGTTGGATATGGTTACATGTACATACGTATATAAATATATATATGCACACCTGGATGCTGAGGAAAGATTTTTTTAAAGCACATAATCAGAACAATAAATGGGAAAATGTGTAGCTCTGCTCCTGCTGTGTACCTGGTGTTACCCTGGAACAGATGAGAAGCTGGAAATACTGTGCTTTGCCCCATCAGTGTTACAAGCCAGCGTGTATATAGTTGATGGAGCAGGTCAGTTCCCTCCGCCACCATTCCCAATAAGGCAAAAACATTTGTTTCTTACTCAACTGTATCAGTTGTGATACAGATTGGAAGGAAAGGTCTACAAGACACAAAGGAAATCACAAATATGAAAATATGGATTGGAAGAGAAAGCCTTCTTCCCATTAACTATTAATAAAAGCCTCTGCATTACTATTTATGTGAATCAGCAAAGCATCCAAAAAGCTTTTCATTTAAAGGTGCTGTGAGAAAGAGGGCAGATAAAACTCTATTCTCTAACCCTGCTATACCCTCTCCACAAGCACTACCGAAAAATGACTTGCAAAATGAAATGTATTCTTTTACTGCTTTGCATATTTAGGGCCATCCAAAAGCACAATAAAAATATACTTCACGATTAGACCTACACACAGAATGTTAAAAAGTACACTAACTTTTACTAAATGTTACAATCAATGATGTGACTTATGTAAGTAGGGTTGCTTTGTCATATATTGATAGTTACCTCACTTTCACATCCACATTAACTTGATTTTAAATGCAATTAATACATATAGTCAAGGAAGACTAATGGACTACATTCTGCACTTAACCTGGTGGACATTTTCAAATGGCACAAGTGACCAGTGCAAACCTATTTTGCATTGTAAACGACTAAATAAATCTTAATGGATTAAGAATGATCAGCTATCAACACACAAGGGAAATTAAGTGCTGAAATGCCTACATTGATTATTTTAAATTATTAGCCTTACTCTGTTCTTGAATTTGTATGCTTTTAGTGAGCTTTAACACATTTACAAGACTTATTGACTATAATTACAAGAGAATTCAAGTAATGGACACATCAATTATAAGCAACATGTCTTGACCAGACAGTTGCATAAAGAATCCTAAAGAGAGCTCCATTAGCATCCTCCCCCTTAGTTTTATTCAGTTTTATCTGCCGTAAGAGGGCATATTAAGGGCTTATACAGCTGTCCTGACCATGTGAACATGAGCGTCCCTCTAAAGACTTAACACTGCATTCAAAGTTAGATATTAGCTGAAGCAATACAGATAACTATGTTACTGACAGCACAGAAGTAATGCTGAAAGTATTAAGTACGTGAGTTGCTGGTATACATGAATACTACGGTTATGGTAAAATGCTGTGAAAGGTTTGAAATACAACGTTCATGGTCCCCAAGATTAATCTTAAACTTTGTTGTCCAGTCACGCCCTCGCCTTTTCATAAAAACCTTACAAAACTATTTTAGGATTATGCCAGGAATTACCATTCTTTCATGTTTCTTTTTTCTTACCTTTTTGTTCTCTTCCTTGTAACCATGCACTAAGTTTCAAATACTGCATGAATTTAAACTATAGCTTCCATAATAAGCCATTATTTAAAAGTACAGTAAAATAAACCTTACAGTTTTAATGAAAATATGTTCATTGAAATGTGAATTTATTATTCAAATCCACTCATAAATTCAACCATGGAGACACCACTTGTCTAAGCAGAGCTCAGTGATTTAGAAAAGCTGTCTATTTAAAATAAAGAATGTATGGCAGGTTTATAGAAACATCGCAGTGAATTTTTACATAAATTTAGAACTGCAGCTTATGCATTTTTCTACAAAAATGTTTTTAAATTTTCCACTTAAAATTAAACATAAAAATGAATTGAAAGTGTGATCAGCACAGAAACTAAATCAGATGCTACATCCCTGTGCATCACATCAGCCTCACACACTACCGTCCAAAAAAAGGCTGACCAGTTCCAACTCCCATAACGCATTTCTACAAAAACCTCTTGATGCTTCTTACTGGTATTTTTTTAGGAACGATGTAATATCAGACGTCTGTCCTGAAGCATTATGTAATGCTGAAAGTGTAACTGAATTGAAAAGAAACAAACATTTTGGATATTAAACAACTGCAAGGAAGAGGAAGTTAGAAAGAACAGCTAATTGTTCTCTTAAACCACTACTGCTACATTATATAAATTTAAGAACCAATTAATGGTTATAATTTAGCTTAAAGGGAAGGAAATCTCTCCATAGGAAACAAAAAGCAGAAGGGTGACTGCGCTTAAAACGTTCTTACATTGTTTGCCCTTTGATCACCGTATTTTTATGCCCCTTTAGGTAATTTCGAATTTCATTAGGGGCTCATCGGGCAATACAAATGCCAGTTCATAAGACATATTATGAACAAGCAGAAAAACATCCATGGTATAATTCACTCTGTTTGAAAGAGACCACATGCAAAGAGAGCGTTTCCATACCTGTATGGGTACGGATGTGAGCTAGGAAGGCCATGGAATTGCTACTTCTACACATCTTCCCACAGTACTTGCAGACATTGCCTTGATTCTCTTCCCTCTCCCTGTTGATCTGCTCAGTGTCTTCCACAATGTACTTATTCACTTCCCGCAGCAGCTCTTCGTGCTGCTCTTTGATGTGGAGAAACAAGCTCTGCTCCGAATCGAAGGGCTCCGTGCACTTCACGCACTTAAAGGTGGCGCCTCCTTCGGGCAGCTCCTCCACGCTTGCCTGCTCGTTTCGCATGTGCCCAGCGCTGGCCAAGTGCTGGTGAAGGTTGCTCTCTGTGTAAAACGATTTTCCACAGAGTAAGCAGTGAAAATGTTTTTCTTTTGAAGGATGTTTCATGGCTATGTGAACATTTAGTCCGCTCAAACCATCTGCTAGAAAACCACAGTCATCGCAGCGAATACGTGTTGATTCCCCAAGGTAAATTCCTTCTGACTTCTTCTTCTTCCCACCACTTGGGGAAGGGTCTGTTTTCCCTGCAAGCTCAGCGGCTTTCACTCCACCTGACGTCTGTCCTTCAGCAGAATGGTCAGTGGTCTCCCCATCTTGATGGCTTTTTAACCTCACTATAGAAGAATCAAACTTGCCAAAATTTTGCATTGCTTTTCCTTTATCATCAGCGCTGATAACTGTTCCTAAAGCCTCATTACTACTTTCTTGCATGCCCTCAGCTGTTGAGCCATCTGCCTCCCAAAGATTGTTATTTATAGTTACTTCTGCTTCATGTTGTGCTTCCATAAGGGCTTCTTCCTCCTCCCCAGTAGGATCCTCTTTGAAACTTCTGTCACCCTCTAAACTATGTATATTTTGTACCATTTCTCCAATGTTTCCAGGAAAATTTGATTGCTCCACTGCACTACTTGTTTCTGGAAGAGTTAGCATAAGCGGGTTGTTTTTTTCCAGAGATATTTTTTTGAGAATGTCTGTGTTTCTACACTCTCCTTCAAGGCTTTCTCTACTTGCTTCCAAGCTTTCCTCACCTTTTCCTGAATCCAAGTTTGTGTCGCATGATCTGTTTGGATTTTCTGCAGTGGAATCATCATCTGAGTTGAGCAGCTCCTGACTGTGTCTACTTTTCTGCAACTCATGAGTACCTCCTTCTTTAACTGATACCTCCCTGTCAAGTTTAACAACTTCATCTTTCTGAGGAGTTTGCTGGAATCCTTCACAAAAAAGGGTTTCTCCTCCATTTCTAGACTCGTCTTCAAGTTCATCTTCTACTGCATTTTGGGAACTGCCACCTTTAGGCGTTCCTGGAGATTCACTTTCATCTAAGACATTACACTCAGTAAGGCTTTTACTAACATGATCACCTTCTGCTGCATCATTGGCACATTTTGTTTCACCTAAACCAGTTTCTGATTCTCCTGCACTGAGATGGTGCTCCTCTTGAGACAAAGTAGTGCCTTCTTTGGTAATATTTGCTGTGTTTCCTTCCTCTCCAGAAGAAGAATAAACATAAGATTCTCTTCTAATTTTATGCTTCTCTGTTGCTGCATGCCTAATCATCTCCCTGCGAGTAACAGCATAGTAGTCACAAGCCATGCAGAAGTATTCAAATTGTTTTGTATGTTTGCGCTTCACATGCAGCTCTAAAGAAGAAGAAGAATGAGCAACGAAGCTGCAGTGTACGCACTTGTTGTTGTTTGCACCCACTGGTCTTCTCTGGAAGCACGGGTCACCATCTTGGGTAGCCCTGTCTGGTTCCAGAAACATACGCTGGTTGGCATTTAATGAATTTCTGGTATGCTCCGAATCTGGCAGTCTACAGGCATTTACAGCTTTCAGCTCAGCATCTCCTTGCTCAGCTTCCTGATTGTCTAAGACAGAATTTCCCAAATATGATGACTGGCTACCATCCTCAACATGTTCATACAAAGTACTTGCGGGGCTGTTATCCTTCTTGCTCATGGATTCAAAATTACCTCCTTCAGGGCTAACGATGATCTCCGAGTCCTGTTTTCCACGTCCTTCTATTTCAACACGGCTTTTGTGTTTTTTGGTCGCACAATGCCGCTCCATATCTCCTTTGGTTACTGTGTAGTAATTGCAAACCTTACACAGATAGCTGTACTGATGACTGTGCTTTCGTCTGATATGAACAGTCAAATTTGTAACACTGGAGGCCAAAAGACCACAGTGGGTACATGTCCTAGAAATAGTACCTTTGGATTTCCCTCTTTTGGGTGCATTAGCTAAAACCAATTCATTTTCACCAATCCTTTCATCAAGTGGAACAAATTCCTTATTTCTTGCTATGTTTTCCACAGAAGAGGATGAAACATGTATAATTTCTTTCTCTAACTCTGTATTGCCACTCCCAGAAACAGAAGGATCCAACACTGTTTTAATACCACCAACACCAACACAAACCTTTTCAATACATTCCTCAAAACGTAGCCCAATGTTGTTTTTCCTGGCATTTTCAAGGTGCTTGCTTCTTTTGATATGCTTCTCCATTCCTTCCTTACTCAGTGAGTAGAGATTACATGCTTTGCAAAGGAAGTGATACTCCTGTGCATGTCGGAGTTTTATGTGCCTTGTAAGAACCGTGGAAGATCTTGTCTTATAAAAACACTTTTTACATTGAAACTGGGTTTTATTCAGAACAGAATGCTTTGGTTCATTTCTATGATTTATGAAGGAAGAGTCTGGAGTTTTTGCTTTCACTGATACTTCCATTTCCTTTGCAAGATTTTGGCTATTGTTTGATACTGAGTCAGCATAATTTACCACTTGCAAGGTCTGATCGCTGTTACTCAATGGAGTCGCTTGCTGCAACAATGAAGCACCATGTTTCTCATTTTTTTGATGATTTATCAGCTCTTCTTCCGTTTGGAAAAAACCAATGCAAATTGGACAACTATGGGACATGCTATGTGCTTCACTCATATGGCTTTGAAGGTTGATCACATTCAAGCTGGTAAATGAACAGAGCTGACAATTAAAGCTACAACCTCCCATCTGGTGTTTACTGTCCTGACAGTGTTGCTTCATGTCTTCCCTGACTCCAGGGGAATAACTACACATCTGACAATTAAACTGGGTCCTTTTTGTATGAAGCTTAGCAACATGAATTTCCAAACTTTTTTGGTCCTGAAAAACATGACCACAGTCAATGCAAGTATGAAGAACAGCATGATCAGCAGTAAGTTTAATGTCAGAATCTTTAGTATTTGTAGCGTTGGTAGAAAGGGTATTTGGCTTATCTTCAGTAAGAGCTTGAATTTCTGAAGTAGTATTGGAGTTACTTTTAGCATCTGTTTCTAATTCTGCATGTGACATAGGGCTTGGAGCACCAGATTTAAGCTGAGTGCTGGAGATACGCCTCATGTGTATTCTCCGAGTTTCAGGCTTGCCTCTCTTACCATTGCCCAACAAATTGTACCTTCTTTTAACCTGCCTTCTCAATCTAAAAGACCTACTCTGTCCAAAGGAAGATCTTAACAAGACAACGTTTCTTTTATGTTCCAGTCTGTCAAATCTCCTTGTCATCTTTAAACTGCTAACTAGCTTTTTGGTAATTGAAGGGAGTTCTGTTTTCTGCAAGATATTTTGTGAGGGTCCTGGTATTTCTAGTTTTTCACTACGGACTTCATCATTGCCATCTACAGTGGAAGAAAGCATCTTTTCTTCTGTCATAGTATCTCTTTTTTCAGGGGGAACATTTGAAGAGGATATCGTTTCAGCAAGTTCAGTGCCATCATTTTGTTTAGACAAGCTTACTTTTGAGCCCTCCAGTGCACTGCAAACACTTACTTCTTTTGCATCAGCAGTTCTTGCCCTTGATTTACTGGTCCCAGGTTTTGCTCTGACATTCCTCTCTCTGGTTGCAGTAGATTGTTGTTTTTTGAAAGATTTTTTTGTCAATATCCGTACAAATCCTCCCCGCGCAGCAAGATTTTGGCGTCGAAGGTGAGTCTTGCCAAGGAAATGAGAATTTAGGAGGTTTTCCTCAGCACTCTGAAAACCACAAAGATCACAACAAAATATCTTGGATTTCTCATGATCTTGCTTAACATGCGTATGTAATGTTAAACTACCTTCAGCTGTGCAACTACAGTGAGGGCATGTTTGCTCTTTGGATTGTTTAGAGGGGCTTTCGTGTTTATGTTTTTCCATATTAGAGCAGGAAGGCAAACACTGATCACTCATTTTGCCTTCAAGATCTTTGTCTATGTTTCCAACTGTATGGCCAACACTGATTTCTTCTGAAGAAGATAAGTTATCAGGAACAGCAGCTGGCAACTCTTGTGAATGTTTACTTTCCTTGTGAATTTTCAACATGGCACCATCACCACATTTGAAATCACAATGTAGGCACAGGACATTTGAATTGAATATGTCATCACCAAGACAACTGGCAACCTCTTCCTTCTTTACAGCTCCAGCTGCTGCACTACCTGCTTCTCCAGCTACGACTTTCTGCAATTTCCTTTCACTATCTTTCACGTCTTCTGAAGAACTCAGCTTTCTTTTTCTGGAGACATTTCCAGGTTTGTCTACTTCAACAACATCCAAGTTTGGTGATCCTGACAGTGCCCTTTTGTTTGTGCCGTTCTCTTTTCTTTTCTCTTCAAGGTCTCTGAACACTTCATCTGATATAAGCTTTGTTTTCTGCTGAGATGAAGAGTCACATTCAGCATTTTCTCCTGATGTATTTCTCCGGGATCCCTCTGTCAACTCAGTTTGTAAACTCTCATCAACATCATCTCTCTTCTTATTTTCCTCCCCATCCATTCTTAACATGGATATTATCAAATTGAGATCATTTGGCTTAGTACCTATAAAAAAAAAGAGTTATTATTAGTCTTTTACACACAATCAAAGTTAAAACGCTCAAGTGAAAAAAAAGCAATATAGAGAATAAAAATCACGGCAGCAAGACAGACACAGTGAAAGATATGAGGCTACATTTTCAGCATGGTGACTAAAATTATGACATCTAAAAGTCAAATCAACTTCTAAACACTTGGTTACAGAGCTCTCACTGTGATGAGCACTATGTGAGCACTAGCTTCAGTAGTCTTTGTGTAATCAAGTAATTTACTACATGCTTAAACTTGGGCAGACAAGCCTAACTTTTCTTTCTGGAAGTATTTTTAGGACACGAAACACTAACAGCTTTCAGGGAACCAACCACGAGATGTTCAACTTTTCCTGAACTAGAAATCCAGGTTCCCAAATTTGAAAGCTCCAAGGAGGAAATGACCATGACTGCAACAACAAGCAAAACAAAGCCAACATAAAAGTTATATATTGTAAGTATGAAGCCTTCTTTCCTTCCTCTGCTTATATTACCTGCAAAAGAGAAAGGGAAAACACAAATAGAGCCATGTTCTAAAAGACTATGCCACAAGTATAGATCCCCATCTATTCTAAAATATCCTCTAAAACTTCATTTCCCAAGGCAGGGGGTGGGGGGAATGGGGAGAGGGAAAAGAAAAAAAAAAAGTCATGAAACAGAATGCAGAGAATGGCAGCATCTGTGAACCCCAGCATAAACTTTAACCATCCAAATCCAGTCACCAAAAGCTTTTGCTCAACTGCCCAGTGTGACCTTCCTGCTCCCAAAAAGATGTCACCACTAGAAAACTGATGTTACCAACACAGCTTATAAGAGGGATGGAGGTAGAAAATCAAATCTTGACATTTATTACCTTTTCATTCTGATATGAAGCGATTGAGAATTGAAAATGCATTTCATTTTAACAGATGATTAAATACTAAATGTTTATCTATGTGCTTTACACTATGATTTAAACATCAATTTGCTGCAGATCCAAGTATCCAGTTTTTTGTTCAGTTACCCATTGAATGAGGCCATGACCACAACTGTAAGTACTTCCTGACAAGACTAAGTAATTGCAACGTTGATACAGACAATGCAGACTACAAAAAACTATTCAAGTACATGCTAAAAAAAAATTATGCTTATTTTTGAGGACAAAGTAAGAAAGCATTAAACTGAGGGAATATACTCAAATCAGTTTTATTACCTATGGCAATAAAAAAAATGTGTTACTGCTTAATAATTTATAGGCGGCCTATAAGGGATTGAGTGCACAGTAGTTGCATACATTGAACAGTTTTACAACTGTAGGTCTCTCATTGAGCTGAAGTACTGATCAAACTTATACTAAGCTACCTATACCTAAATAGCGAGAGAACAGCCACATCCAGATTACAATAGCCCTTTAGAGGATCCAGATACTGCTCTTCTAGCTGTGGTTTTCTGATTCTTCCATATTATAATTTTTCTTTGTTCATGAAACCCTGATAGAAGCTATCACAATTAGTCAGAAGTAAACAATCAGCTCTATATTCTCAGCTGGTGTAAGTCAGCATATTGTCAGTACGTTCAAGACCTCTACAGCAATTAATAGCAGAGGAGGATGAAGCCTTTGAAGTGCAAGCCTACCCTGAAAACGTTTATGAGCACTGCTTGGGTACAGAAAAAAAGATCAGATTAAATTTATGTTGTTTAACTGCAGTACAGCTTTATTTATATAACTTGGGGAATACCAAGAAATTACTTCAGTGACGAGTGCCACAAGTCCATCCTTAACTGTTTGCGTGCAGCAGCCGTGGGTCCTTCGCCTCACTGCGCCTCCACTGCAGCTTCGCAGCCCACCGCTGAGACCTGACCTCTCTTCCCTTGCATGGCCTGGGGAAGAACAGCAGGTTTTTTCTTTGCAATCTCAAACCAATCCTCCATCTCCTTTATAGGATACTTTCCTTTCAGACCATCGGATTTATCACAGAACCTGTCCAGCAGTGAACTGATACCTGCACTGGAAATTTCCACTATCAAAGGCTGTATTGAGATAATTAGGGATCTCTTCACTGACAAAAATTCATGTATTCAAGACATACTAGTAAGTAGGGGGCTGGTGGCTCTACATCATACTCTCTTCTGACATGCTTCATACCCATTTAAAGCCATCCTCTGATTTGATTTAAACCTTAAAGCACTGCTACACCTAGACCAACCTCTGACAGAAATTGTAGCCCACAGAGATACAGTGGCCACCGGAGGCAGATGCTTCCCAGCTGCCCCAGGCAGGCAGCAGTAGTCTCAGAACGTGCCTTTTCTGCCCCACCAGTGCAGATTCAGCTCATCTCCACCAGCCACCCCCAGCCCTCAAGAAAGAAGGATGATTATTTGCACACAGTATCTGCAGGCTTTGCCTTACTTCTTAGTTTGTTCACTGTCTCTCCAATAGAAGTTCATCCTGCTCTGTGCTCTACCAAAAATCCCAGACTGCAATCCCAGTTCTGCTGTCCAACCTTGTCTTCAACAAAACTGCATTGCATCATTAAGGATTTGTTCAAGTGCTTTGGAAAAAGAAAATAACAAGCATTTTCCTTATTTTATCTTTGTTTGTAGTCACAGCTACAAACTAGTTGCCAGGCGAGTGAAAACTGCAAAGCAAATCTCATAGGTGCTGCCAATAATTTCACTATGAAATTAAAATAGTCACATATATAATACAAAAATTCAAAGGAGTCTCACACCTCAGCCTTCTTGCCTAATTCCTCCAGTTCTCCAAGCCAACAGCAAATAGAGACACTTATCCCTGCCTTCATTTCATGATAAATTTCTAGCATCCAGACTGGAAATGCACCCTGCTTCATTTGCAGGCACTTCTCCTAAGGAAGTCCCATGTCTATCTCCGAAACTAATAACAACTATTACCAAGGCAATAGCTCCTCGGCTGCACAGCACAAGTTAGGTGTAGCAACAATTAATGATACGCTTTTATCAGTTTTGTCTCTACGTCACCTCTGAGTGTTCATGAAAATAATCTCCCCCTGCACACCCATCCCAGAGACAGACTTTCCTCTGTCCCACCTCCAGAGAAACAGTGTCTAAACATCACCATATCACACTGCTTCCACCTGCGCGAAACCATACTCCAGAAAGAATTCTCTACAGAAGAAAACAATTATGATGTGGTTACTGTTGTCTCTCTAAAATTACCCTCATGTTAATTAATCTAAGGTATTAAATTGCCTTCAATTTCTTCTATTTCTCTCAAAGCTGCCTTTAGGACAGGAGCACATCTTCTGCGGTGGACAGTAGTCGCTATTGTCACCACTTTTTGGTGACACTCAGCGATTTGCTGAGCTCTGGTCACTCCTCCACACCTCAGACAAGAACGAGACCACAACACTGAACAACATCTCCATTTCTCCTCACTATGATCTTTACTCAGACAACACAGCTGTGTCTCTAACACAATTTCAGTAGCTTCTGCCTCAGCTTCCCTGATGGAAGGGCAGTGTCCCACACCCAGAGGGAGCTGTGGGCAGACCTCTTCTCAGCTTCCTGCGTGGATTTATGGCACGAATGCCTACTACTACTTGAAGGATGCATTCAGCACACCATAAGCCTCCTCTCCACAAAAGGAGCCTACAGTGCTGCTTCCTCTGCTGTAAGGCTCTCTCCTGAAAGCCCCTTCTCATATTTGCCACAGGACAGGAGGACAATGGCAAAGCAACAAATCGGTCACAAATCTGGGCCGTCCTAATCCTCAGCCTGCATAAACCAATTCATCTCTGTTCTCATCAAAGCCACTGCACTAATGAAGGGCCAGCCTACAGTTGGTATTACCACAGGAACTGATGTATCGGAGAAGGCATCAGCAGCGCTCCAAATCTGTACAGTCCCACTGGCCACACGGATACATAAGGGTAAATGGGTTTCTTCTTGCAAAATTAATCATGGGTCAAACCTTAGTCTGGTTTGACAGGGGTCACACAGGGATCAGGAGCAAAGAATCAGCATCTGGAATGGGATTAAATCAACTGATAACCAAAACCACATTCTAGATGTGACAAGTAACCCTCTGCAGCCACGGCAACTTGAGCACATGCTTACATCTAACTCCTGTGTATTAGTGTGACTGAATAAGCCTTTTGATACCAAGGTAATGCTGGAAAACTCATACAGCAGTAGAAGTGGGGAAGAACAGCTCTTGAACTACCTTACTGATGGACCAACAAGACTAAAATCTATGCAAGATGCAAGCTCTCGTGCTTTTCATTCTACCTTTACCACTTAAAGGTTTCAGTTATGTTTTCACAAGTAACAAATATAAGAGCAACAACACACAACCACTTAATGTATTGTATAAACAAACCAAAAAGGATTTACATAGGCTCCGGGGCTGCACCAATGGTATCACGAGGTACAACACAGCAGCCCACCAGAGCACAGGATCAAGCCCAAGCTAAGCACACAGCAGTCAAATCCTCAGTACTTCCATATTTTAAAGCCCGGTTCTGTCAAACAGCGCTCTCTTAACATCATCTTTGATGTTCAAAATGAAGCTGTTCTAACTCAAAAGTGGGTTGACTTTTTGTAACATAAATCTTTTGTTAATGTTCACATAAATCAAGTATAGCTGAACAGATTCTTAAAGGATGTGACCAAAAATTAATTTCCCACATTAGCTTCAGGTTAACAAATTCTTCTGCTTAGAGACAGTCATACATTACCTAACGCATTTTAAGGTTCTTTGCAGCACACTGCTCTTCCTAAGTTTTGGAAAGAAACTTGTTGTGGCCTCACTGTTTGCGAACAGGAAAAGCTAAGCTCAGTAATGCTACTGGAAATATTAGCTAAGTCTTTAACATAGCATTTTTCTTCAGTAATGTTTCAGACATGAAGCACATATTTAAGATCTTCAAAAGCACAACATTTATGTTACTAATGCTACATCTGCATAGGCCAAATATCCAAATCTTTACAGAATAGATGAGGAGACACACACACTTTTAAGTTACAGGTGCATAATACACAATAATTTGGCTGTGTCACAGAAACCAATATAGCTAAAGATTCTTCTCTTTCATGTATTGGCATTTCCAAATGGTCAGAATCATGGAGGCTTTGTTTCAAAATTTAAATAATTTAAAAGACATCCCACAGTCACAATTTAGCACCATCTCAATACCTATAAAATGAAAATAAATAAGAAAAATAAGAAAATACCACTTTTGAGCTGCCACCACCAATTTTTACCACATAACAACACAGATTCTTGTATTCTTCCTACAATGCTTTTTTGTATATTGATACAGTATCTACCACAGTTTTATACAAAAGCATCAGTCATTTGTGGACAGATCTTTCCTTTGATGGGAACAGGGAACACTTTAGTTGAGTGTTTTCTCTGATTTTTTTTGCTCTGGTCCAAAAAATAGCATATAATCCTATGCTAAAAGGTGAATGCAGCGCAGTTAAGATTTTCAATGTAAGACTTGCATTGCCCTAATTCTCAGATGAAATTTAGAAAGTAGTAATCTTAAATTAAGATCAAAAGATCAGTTTAGTGATGTTCCATAAACCTGTAAAGAACTGCAGATTTCCTTAACTTGATGCTCAGTACAATTTTATTTACTTGTCTTTTTGGTCATATGCCAGCTCTTTAAGGGAAGAGGTAGGGATGTGTAAAGCACCCAAAGAAAGTATATTTACAAGTACTAAATTCTACTTTGTTTTTTATTTTTTTTATGCTAATCTTGGCATTAGACTACCCAAAGCACTTCTCAGTCAGAGTATTATCATCTCCAAGTATTCAGTTCCCAATCTGCAGTGTTTGTAGAAGATGTGACATATGGAAAACAGAGTTGCATTTTTTTGCATTAAAAATTCCACTTTTTCAGACAATTAATTCTTTCAATGAAATCACGGATACAATGAAGCCAGATCATTTAAATGAGCTCCTTAAACAGCCTGCACAAACCTGAATGTGAACAACTGATCTCAACATACAACCTTTGTGTCAAGTAAACATCTTCTCATTTTCAAGGGAATAACATCCCTCCTAAATCAAATTATAGGTCTGGCTTATGGCTTTACAAAGTCACCCCTCTTCCTTCAGAGGAACTAATCCAAGAGAAGAGTCTCCTCATTGATGGGGCACAGAAGACAATGTGGTTATTGGAACAAAGACTACCTTTATTCTGAGGAGTACTTGATGTTAATCATTACCAAAACATATTTCCGTTGCAGCTTGAGAATGCTGCAACTTTGAGCCTTGTGTCCTGAGCCAGTTCTTCAGGTAAAGCCACTCATTTGGGTAGAGCACCAGAACCTCCACAGGAGACTTCCAAACAAGCTATAGGCTTTGAAAGACTAAACCCTTTGAAACTCCTGCATTGATGTACCTACAACAGTTAAAGTAACAATACAAAAAAAAGCCATTTACAGTCATCGCTTGTGTATCACTGAAAGCAGCACGTTATCTGCACCCATTAACTTCATTTCCTCGGAGGCATCAGAAAGAACTGCAACAGCATCACGGGAAACGCCTCCTGCAATACTACTCCATCCTTCTTGTTTCTGCTTCCAAACCACTGAAGGCCCTTCTGGGCGGCTGAAAATTGCCAACATAAAGGAAGTTCTTATGAATTCTTGACATCAAGAATATGTTCTTTAATCTACACACACAAAAAAAGACGATAAAGAGGGAAGGCTCCCTGGTTCATCACTCACTCACTTCAGAAAGAGCCAAACGCTGCTAAATGCAGCAGTGACCACCAATATTAGATCAGCCTTGAAAAGGGAGTCAAAAAAGAAAGACATGGGTATACACTCATTTCAAGTGGTGTCAGAATCAACAGGCATGTATGTCCAAGACAGAGAATAAGAGGAAATGCTTATTGTGTCTCCTAAAAATTGTTGAGTAACCCCCAGTTTTTCAATTTTGAAACTTTAAAAAGGTACATAAATTTTGAATTGTAAATCCAAAGAATTTTAACTATTTTGAGAGTGAGGCATACGTATAACAGCAGCAATGAAAATATGCAACAGAAACTTCTGAGGATCCAAGAAAGATCGTATATAGATAGCAGTGTGATATTTATGAATGAAAAGCACTGTTCAAGTATTCTCAAAACACTTTGGAGAGTTTATCAGGTCCATGAAGGAAACTTCCAGAAAATAAATGTTCATTTCTCACATATAGTAATGAATCCCATTGTTTGTGGGAATTCTCAGAATTGCATGGTTTCATGACAGATGCAGTTCTCACCATCTTCACCAACTAAAACTAGGGAGAAGCAAATAGTAAATGTAATTTGAATCTCTTCTCTACCATAGGCTGCAGTATCCTCTTACGTACAGTGGATCACACTGGAATTGATCAGAAGTACACAGGCACCACCGCTGACACCTGAAGAAAAATGCCGAAAGTCTTAACTTTTTCTTGTTATTTGGCAGCAAAAGATAAAATTAAGTTGAAATTGCTGTTGCTTGCAAACTGGCTTTTGGAAATTCTACCCTAGAGACTGAGTCCTAGAAGCCCTGACTCTGTTCTTTAAAATATAAGGGAGTATGAATTTCCTAGACAGTTTAATATTTGCCAAGATTTACTAAATTTTCATCAACCTTTGGTCAAAATTAAAAGACAAAACCAGATTGCTTTATTGGCCCCTTGTTTCGGACTACCTTATCATATGAGAAGCAACAAGAGGCCTCCATCACCACAGCCTAGGACGCATTTGTCTGCTAACACAGCTTGGGCAGGGTCAAAGAGGAAGCAGCACCCGCGCAGGTGAAAAGGCCAACACAAATAGCCAGCGCTCTGCTGGCGGAGAACCAAAATCCCATTTTTGAGTAACCTGAACCAAGATGCAGAAGGGAAGTAGCAACTAGAAAAAACTGCAAGGAAGAAGAAAAAAAAATAAAGGCTTTTTTTTTTTTTGCTTTGAACCATTCTCTTTATTTTTTAGACAACAAAAAACAAATTAGAAAAAAGATACTGAGCATTTTTCAGATACTTATTACCCAGATATTCACTGAGCCATGGCTCACTGAGTATAAAAAAAGAACCTAACCAATACTATTTCAAATTAAATGTAAATTGATAATAGTTTGAGTGTATTTTATACACAGTCAATGCCAGTATGCCAGAAATTCACAGCTAAATTCAGTAAATAATATTTAAACAAAAAAATAAAATCACCCAAAAGTCAGGACACCAAAAGCATAGAAAAGGCATTACGGAGGGACGATGTCAGAAAGCAGAAAGGGAAATTCAGTATGTTTTAAGTACTAGTATTTTCTGACTACTCATTTTAATTGCCTTGCCTATGAGTTTTGGGCTGAACAGGTAACATAAGGAGTTAGGATTATGTCCGTGGTAGGTTAACAAAGTTTCCAGAGAAGAATACAAAGTGTACATACACTTTTAAAGAAAAGGCAAAACTAATAAAAATAAAAGCATTCTGATGACACCTGGTGGCCACTTCACACAAGGAAGTAACTGTGTTTCCTCTGAGAAAAGCACATCAAACAGAAATACGTTTCATGTTCTTTTGGTAAGCACATCTACAGAAATGACAGCTGATGTTATGATCCATTACAATATACTCATTGGAATATACATGTTTATATGTCTGTATATATCAAATTACTGTATTACTGGTATAGACACACAGGTATACAAAAAAATTTAATTTTTATAGACAAAACCTACTTTTCCATGCAATGAAACAGAAGCAAGCACAGTGAAATTATTGCAGCTCAATCCTATAAGACGTATGAAACTGACTTTCCTTTCAGTTTTCATTTTCCAGCTTGGTTGCTTAAATAATGCAGAGGGTGACTGATGGGGGAGAAGCACGGTGGAAGAGAGGGGCTGCCTCGCACTGGGGTGCGCTCGAAAGGGCTCTGAGCCCTTAGGGTGCTGTGCCTAATCCCCTCCAAAACTCATTAGTCCTCCAGCACACTTCAGGAAAGCGTAAGAAGCAGCCTTCACTTCTTTGTATCTCTGGATCTCTAACAAAAAGAAATATTCATCATGAGAAATTAGTCTAAGAAGGTGCTAGCTGTACACAGTTCTTAGCTACAGAGGGGATAAAGCCATAATAAGCAGGGGAAGAGCTGAATGTCAAATCACACCTTTTCTCCTTAGTGGTTTCTTACAATATGTGCAAGCAACCATGATAGCACTGCCATCTCCTCTGCAATGCATAGGGGGACTTTTATTCCTGATAACCTGAGATGATCATCACTAAGACTTAAACCATGCATAGCTGTGCAAAGCTTGGCTTTCTCCATAATAACTGTTATTTGCTTTCAGGTGAACAAACCCATACTTTGGCTGAAGTCACTGAACCCCTTTGAAAACTACATACTTCTGCAGTCTGGACAGTTCAGGGGGTTACCACTGAATTTTATGCAAATTTCCTTCACTCTCCATGTCAACAGATGGAAACCAATACAAGACAGCAAACCAATACAAGACAGCAACAGGAGATGTACAGGTGTGACGGTGGCATCGCGAGTCCAAACGACTATTTGTGACTTCTGTGGTGCCTGTGATACCAGTCAAGAGCTACTGTTACGGCTCAACATGGAGTCTCTGCCCTTTCTCACTCCCAGACCCTTCACCAGAGCTAAGCCATATAGCTAGACAAGGCGCTTTCACTCCAGGAGAAGACACAAGAACTGCTGAAGGCCCCGCAGGCTCCCACCTCGCCCCAGCAAAACACACTCTTGGACAGAGGATGGAGAGCAGGGGTGCATGAGGGAGAAGGCAGCGCTCTGTACACCTGGGAGAGAAGGACCAGGGGATGCCACAGCAGCATCCACCTTGGACCACGTGCAGTGGTCCACGTGCCGTGGTCCACGTGCCCGTGCAGTGAAACCACGTCTCCCCAGGACAGGTCCTGGCCAGCTAGAATTGAAGGAGGGAAGGAACTGAGGAAGAGAAAGGTCAGCCCCTTGCTGATAGCACCGTCACTTATAAAACCCCCATTTACCTCTTGTCCAAAGCATTCACAGTACTGATACTTTGGGAACAAACACCATGAAGGTTTCAAACACCAATATTTATCAATAGTACCCATTTTCCCCTATGTCCATTTGTTTCAATGCACCAAATTTGATGTCTACCTAAATCAGTCCCTGAAACTCAGCTATCTTCCAGAACCAGCAATATGCCCAGGCATGCACACAGCGTCAGCAGGATTCCTCCTAGGCTTGGCCTGAGGCGCATGTGTTCACGTGCATCCTCGAACAACAACTCACCTGGCAGGTAAAACTTTAATTTCTTCTGCGGGAACAGTGCAGGTAATGCAACATCAGCAACAGCTGCACTCTACTACATGGGTGTCTACCACAAAACCTTTTCATTATTTTGAAGCAAATCCTGTTAACAGCTACACAACACTACAGTGCATTTCCTTCAAGTGACGGTTTATCACAAGCCTGAATCTCTGGTCAGCACTGGGAAATACCAGTGATGGCGCCCAAGGTGAAGGGAGTCTCCTCCTCCCAAAAGCCAGTGGCCACACAGAGCCACTGCTAACCTGGCTGTCAGCTGGCACGATCAGAGTGGCACCGCAGCCCTCCTCCTCCGCAGGCTGGCAAGACGTGTGCTGGTCAGCTCGGTAGCCTCGGACATTGCCTCCTGCTCCCCAAATCCTTCGTGGGCAGGGAGAGCAGCAGGCTGCCGGACCCTTCCCAGACACGGCTCCTGGTGTCACTGGAGGTCACAGCAGGGCCACACGATGCTTCCCCAGGCAAAAGGACATCAGGAGTTGGGTCGGGGCTGCAACTTGCACATGTGGCCTCGGTATTTCCTCAATACATCACTGTCTCTCAGGAACACGTTAGGAGAGTGTTATTGCTAAAAATGCTACTAATTCCCTGAAAAGCACCGAGTTAAAATCAATCCCACAAACTTTCCCGAGATCAATAGGTTTTAATGAACACAGAAAACATACTCTGTGGCAACCACGGGCAAGTACCCAGAGACTGAGCTAGAGTAAGAAATTACACTTGCTCCATCGCTTTCCTGGGAGAAAAAATTGACATATTACTAAGTAGGCTATTGCTCCGCTCAAACACCCCCAGGATCTGAGGGACCACAAGCTCACCCTCATGGGCAACCTGCGAGGTGATTTATCCCAGCAGAGCACAGCCAGGACACAAAGTCAGTTTTCCCGCCGCAGATAGGGCAGGGTTTCAGCACTGTGCCCTCAGCTGATGGAACAGCCTGAATCGCAGAGCCAGTCCCTTCCTCCAATGGAGCAAGGTGGGCACAGAGAGCAGTCTGCAAATCAAATGGGCTGCTTCCAACAGCAAAGGGTGCTGGCGTAGCCCAGTTTTCTCTCAGGAGATAAAACAGAGTATTTAGCCCTGTGTTTCGGTCATCAATAGTCAGGTATTTGTCCTGGGAAAACACTTTCAGCAAGTGCTACAGGGCTTCTTTTCCTAGCTGTAATCATCCATGGAAAAGAGACAACAGCAAAATTAAAAGTTACAGACAACAGGGGTAAAGATGTTGGTTTATGTCTTTTACACTGAAACCTAATATTAAGCGTGCTGTTCCATCTTGGTATTTTCCAGAAGTCTCAAGCATTACAAGTACTATGATTCAGATTTTCGATTTCTGGTAAGTACCATAAATATTTGATAATCAAATGCAACTTCTGTTTTGTCAGCTCTGCTCATTTTGAACCACCAAGTTCTTTTGCTTCTTACGTGAAGCATTAAAGGAATTCACTTCTAACAGTGACCCTGTAATTCCATTTCACCATTTAAAATATTGTTTTGTAGCATATGCACCCTTTTTCCAGAATCTAATATCCAATATAATTTCTATAAACTAAACAATACAGAACATTTTACTGGTTAAACCTCTGTAACAGTGCAAATGACAGCAATACAAATATGCAAAGGTTCTTATTACAACCATTATACTTTCCTCATCAAACTCATTCTGCATTATTTTGCTAAGGAGATCCAAATATTCTTAAATGCATGTACAATAGAAAAAATAAATAAATACCCCTTTAATGGCTATGAATTCCTCACAATACCCTCCCTCTTTCCCCACCCCCTAAATGCAGACACTGGCACTTTTAACCGCTTAGCAGGCACCCTAATGCTACTATCTGTGTTTTAAATTACTCAGATACCCACAAACGTCTAAATTCAACTGAAGTCACTAAGAATAAGGCATTTGAAAGTCAAGATATTTCTTTAGGTGCTTAAAAGGATTCAGTAAGTAATGTCAGATATCCAGCTTTCATTATTTTATCCCCAAAACTTGTTTCTCAGAAATGAACAAAAGGATGTAAAACCACATTTTTTTAATTAAAGTTAGGATTTTTTTTGAAAACTCAACAATCAAGAATGCTTAGCTACACTAATAACACCTTCTCCATAATGCTTCAAAAGTTAGATTATATTAGACTATTTTTAATAACTTGTAGATTTTAAAAGTTCCCAATTATAAATGAAAAAAGAACTCCAGAACAAAGGTAGCAAATGCACAAATTCAATGCTATTAAAAGGCAGACAGATGAGATCTCATGTATCTTGTGCCATTTGTAAAGAGGTTGTTTTATTATCAGTGTAACTAATCACAATGAAGCCATCTCTTACAACCAAAGACATTATAATGAATTTTCTTTACAGCTACAGAGAAATGGGATTTGCTGTTCCATATCAAACTAGAACAGGCTGTATAAATTCTTCTTCATATTTATTGTTAAATGTAATTTTTATCTATAAAATCAGCCATGAAATATTAAAAACTGAAACAACAGAATTTATATCCTTTACTTAATTTAGTTTAAATGGTCTATTCACTAAAGAGAGGGAAAAAAGGTTACATATGTATTATAGCGCGCCCTCCCCTCTTCCCCCTAAGCGTTTCCATTATAAACCCTCTAGTTTTTGGAATTTATAACTTGGCTGTAAAAATTCACTTCACACTTGGAGTTGGTATACTGTTCCTTTTACAAATTTTAAATAAAATCTGTTCCAGGAGGAAGGTAAGAAAGGATGTGGAAAAAAAGAGGAGAAGAAAAGCAACCAGACTAAAAACTTTAATGCCTAGCCACTTAAATCACAGAATCACCGAATCACAGAATGTTAGGAGTTGGAAGGGACCTCGAAAGATCATCCAGTCCAATCCCCCTGCCAGAGCAGGATCACCTAGACCAGGTCACACAGGAACATGTCCAGGCGGGTTTTGAATGTCTCCAGAGAAGGAGACTCCACAACCTCTCTGGGCAGCCTGTTCCAGTGCTCTGTCACCCTCACAGTGAAAAAGTTTTTCCTCATGTTCAGATTGAACTTCCTATCCTCCAGCTTGCACCCATTGCCCCTTGTCCTGTCATTTGACATCAGAGAGAAGAGCCTGGCTCCTTCCTCCTGACACTCGCCCTTTACAAATTTATAAACATGAATGAGGTCACCCCTCAGTCTCCTCTTCTCCAAGCTAAAGAGACCCAGCTCCCTCAGCCGCTCCTCATCAAGGAGATCCTCCACTCTCTCAATCATCTTTGTGGCTCTGCGCTGGGCTCTTTCAAGCAGTTCCCTGTCCTTCTTGAACTGAGGGGCCCAGAACTGAACAAAAGATTCCAGATGTGGTCTCACCAGGGCAGAGTAGAGGGGAAGGAGAACCTCTCTTGACCTACTAACCACCCCCCTCCTGATACACCCCAGGATGCCATTGGCCTTCTTGGCCACAAGGGCACACATTGCTGAAATCAGTAAATAAGGGCCAGCTACTGTACTTCAGTCTCATCTTTTACCCCGCGGAACCGGCGGGAGATGGTCACTGTCTCAGGGGCACAAGGGAAGCTGGCGAAGGCCTGAGGTCCAGAGATGCTGACAGCTGCCCCAGGTGATGCTGCACTCCTTTGTTTAGAGGAAGCCAAGACCATGGGTTCAAATGCAGCCTTTATTTAGTCCATAACTAACTTTATCCATCAGAAAAGGTGCTCTCCAGGGAATTCTTTAGCTACAGTCCCACAGACCAATGTACTCAGGTTGCAACCCATCCCCAGAACAACACAAATGAGTAATGTTTACAAACTCATTGGTCGTCTACAAAAGGAGGTTTGGAGGTTGGTCATGGTCAAAAAAACAGCCTTCACATGAAGATGCTTTGGAGAACTAAATTAATCTGACACTCACAGAAAGCAGAGGATATTTCCAAAATATGCCTAAATTTATAAAATGCAGGAGAAACTATTACCTACACACACTCAAAAAAGCTACATGAGCAAAAAGAACTCATGTTTTTAATTGTGTAAGAATTTTAAGGATCTAGTAATCATTGATATCATTATTTTGATACCATAATTTGATTTCCAATAGAGATGAATAGTGAGGAGCAAGAGAAAGACTGAGGAAGTTGGTGATTTGTGACAAATGTACCCTTAAAACAACCAGACTCAACAGCAAAGGCTGCAAGTGTAAACTCAGTTACCAGTTTATGGAGTTTATGCCAGAGCACCAAGAGGAAGAAGGCAAAGGAAAAGGGAAGGCTGAACGAGGCCACAAGGATGCTTCAAGGATTTGGGTGGCCTTATGGAACAAAAATCTGCACCCGATGCCAAAAATTCCACAGCCCAAAATTACTTAAGCCTGTATCCACCAGGGATGTCAGGCACTACTGAACTGCTCAATGTCAGGCTTTAAAATGTCTGGAACAGAAAGTGAGATCTGGAGTCCTGAGTTAGGCAGTAGTATCTCACATACAACACACAGAGAAAAGAAAAAAAAACCAACTCCTGCTCAACCCACAGCTCCTCAGCCAGAGGAGAAAGACAGCAAGCACAAGTCCTGAATCCAGAACACAAGAGCTGTTTGGTGTAGCAACCTGGATCAAAGGGAGATGACACTGGCTCTGCTGAGCTACTACCTAATGATCTCTCACGAATCCGGAGAGCCTTGTTCTTGCACACACGACATGGCAGCTGTCCTGGTGTCCTGAAGCAAAGCCCCCTCCTCCAAACCTCCTGGAGCTGCCCATAATGTGATGTCCTCTACTTCTGAAAACAGCAGAGCTTCAAGCCTGCCCATCTCATGCAAGGATTAGTAAGTTTTCATGATGATTCAGTAAAAACCACATTCACTCTAAGAGTATTTTCATTTTTTATGTTAAGAAGTGTATAGACACTAAGATTTTCTATTAGCATTCATTACATTTATTTATGGGAAAAATGTTTTAATTACAAAAACAGGTATGGATCAGACATAAGCAAACACATACTAGTTGTTCCAGCCTTCAGCTGCTACTTAGTGGAAAGACATCAAAAGCACATTAGGACAATTTTGTAGAACTATTCAAACAAATAGGTACCTCAAAGAAAAACCTCAAAAATCTTGCATTTAATACTAAAGCATATTTCACAAAGTACTGGAATTTGGGGGAGTACTAGTCTTGAAAATGTTCCTTTAGATTATCCTCATTTGGAGTGACTGGCATGACTGTGTTATCTATACATTTTTACACTGCCTTATCCAGCCAGCTGACTAAATCATTAAAAATATACAGGACTGAGCTTCAGTTTGACCTGCAGTGACTCCTAGATGTATTCTCAAAATTAACACAAGCACTGAATGCTACTAATCTTCAACTTGTAATAACTGATCAAAGAATACTGCCCTGTAATTCACTACAAGCTAAAATCATAGTGCTGAACTGTGCATTTTCAAACAAGTGGTTCATAGCTCTAGATTTAAAATGCAAAGTTTCCATTATATTTAATAATTAAAATGCATGCTGTGTTATGGTTACATTTGGTGACTGGATTAGTAGTACCCCAACTGAGCTAAACAATGCCTTCTTCCTATTAGAGTTCATATTACCATATTATCTATTTGTTTAAGAGAAGGAAGAAAAAAAGCACAGCAAGGAAGAAGGAATAAAAAAGAAATATGAATATCAAACATACTGAAAGACAGTGAGGACCAAGACAGCGAGAAGGCCTGGTATCAGCAAAATCTACGCTAGCTGAAAGCAGAAAAGCTGAAATACCGACGCATTTAAAGTACGGAAACTTTTCTAAGAAAAAGAGTATTCTCCATTTGTCAATAAGGGTTCTCATTCAAAGGAAAGGGTTTAAAGCTCAGTCTGTTTTGCTAGAGGCAGTCTCCACAAATTTAGGGAATACAGACATCACTGTCAAGGAGAGGATTCTCTCAGGCTGACAACTTCTTAATCGGGGTCTGACTTCACTGGAAAGTGTGAAATTATGCAATTATTTATGCTTCGCAATTCTGATGGTTTAGACAATTCCAGCACTATCAACATCTTCTTTTACAAAGCAAAATTCCTACTGCAATTTTATTTTAGGGAATATACTGTCCTTTTTCTCTGCATTTTCAGGTGGTTTATTCAAGCAAAATGTAAATATTACGTGAAGTATTTCTTCTCTCTCAAAGCAGGTACCATTGAGCTTAGAAGCATAATTTACAAGGATGAAAAATAATTAAAATATAAAATCAAGATGAAACCACAGCCACAGTGATATCAACTGAAGCTTTCTCAGCATGGTCAGTTAGATTAGGCGTCATCCAAAACACTGTAATTAAATGTCTAATGACCTTTGAGTACCTATAACAAATGTACAAACAAAATACTATTTGAAAAGACACACTCCTGACATTTCTGCACTGCCATACAACATTTAAGTAAGAACTTCAAAGATAAACTTTGTTTTCAACTAAAGTATATTTTCATTATCTTGGTACGAGCAGCAGGTTTGAAGAACTCTGACAGAAAAAGTTTCTTCAACACCGTACCCCAAAATACACTGTATTGATAGCAGCAACGTCTAAAATCGAGATGAAGTGAACAAAGAAAAAGAACAGGTAACCCTGCAAGTCAGTCTCCACCTGCAAAGCTCAGCAGGTTTTCCACCTGGAAACAGTAGCCCAAACAGAGCTGGCAAAATGGTCTTCTCCAGGTCTTCTCCAAAATCTGTTGTACTGAACAACCTTGTACCTAAGGAAGACTCCTCGGTTTTGAGAGGAGCTCCTTATGTCTCATCAGATGTCTGCTTTGGAGCGGCAGAGGGGACACCTCCAACTCCTCTTCCTCCCCTTCCTTCCTCAGGTGGCCATCCCTATTGCAAACTCCTTGGGCGTCACAAAGAAGATCAGACAGGGAACAAAGCCTGCACACAACCCTCTGCAGGTGTCATCAGAGGCACACGCAAGGAAGTCAAAGGAAATACTTGTCAAGAATTTTCAAGCTAGCTAGGCTTAGAATGGCTCTCAAATTCACCAGTCTGCAGCTTCGATAATTAAAGTCTACTCACCAACAACTGAAAAAACAACCAACCAACCAACCCCCAAAACAAACAAACACCCAACCCCCCCCCCCCACGTTTCTACATAACACACAGCTGCAAAATACCTGGTATCAACAAGTAACAACACGCTATTACAAAACCTCTGCTCAAAAACCAAGCTCTGTTTTTTGGGGTAAGATCTGAACAACAAAAATATCCAATTTCATTCCTCTGTTTTTGTACGCACAAATTATGAGATGGAGAACTTGTGTCAGGTTCTGATTTTGATCATTTTGACGCAAATTGAAAAAATTCTGTTAAACTAAATGGAGGTGTTCCCATTTATAGTCAGGTAAACGACATCAAATTCTAGTTCCAGGTTTTCTTTCCTTCCTGATTAAATTACGTTAATGTACACTCAGAACAAGGCAACTACTGCTAGTCCTACTATTTTTCTCATCAGAATAACTTAACTGTGAACAAAACACCGCACACACACATACACGAAGCCAGCAGGGTTCTTTCGTATGTCTGCCTTCTACCTGAGACCTTGAAAGAACAAGGCTTAAGGCAACATTATACTATGAGGGCACCAACATACCGCCCTAAATGTAGGACAGAAGTGAACCTGCCTCCTGTACGGACCTATCAGCCACAGTTTTTCCCTAAAATAATTGTATTAACCTGATATGTTTATGAGATATCAAGTACCACAACACACTGACTTCTTAATGGAATGCACCAGGAAAAGACCCAAAACCTAAATATTGCCTCTGCACATTGCTAAAAGGTTTGACATAGTATTTATTGCCGTATTACCCCTAATTAGCAGTTAAAGCTTGTTAACAAGAACGGTTCTTTTCATTTAAGGTAAACAGGAATTATCTTTCCATTGTATAGGTAAAACTTGTAAATAGGACAGCTCATAAATTCTAAGATGAGAGAAACTAGGAAACGACTCATTAAGGCTTGGGTTATAAATTCAAAACATGAAGCATAACGTGCTTAAAGAAGAAGGTTTTATTTTTAAAAGCATTCATTAGGCTCTCATCTCCAAGCCTCACACTTGTAAATAATTTAAAATGAAAATGCGAACAACAGGGAGAAAAAAAACAAATGCAATTCAAATCATTCCATTGTTGTACCAATAAAACTGAAAACAATAGAAAAGAAGTTGGCAGATTCTGAAGACAACATCCAGAAAACATTTTTATGTACTGTATCTTTGAACTCAGATATTATGCTACTGCTGGATCCAATTCAAAAAAAAATAGCTCTGACTTATAACAATCAGGCTGTGCCCAGTAAAGGACACACATGCTAAACTAGTAATTTTTACTATTCATTACACTTTATTCTGCAACTGCCACAACAAACAAACAAGCCGCAGCTTACGGATGCTTTTAGATTTTTTATTTTTCCATTCTAACTTTTCAGTAATGTATATCCTATTAACAATTTATACGGCATAAGGCGAGAACCCCCTCTCCTTTAAAGACTAAGATAAATCTAGGTTTGCCTCACATGGGGAGCATGAAAAGAGACAGCCTTTACCTCACTGGCATCATAAATGGAAAGTGAAGAAGACAAAAGTAACAAATCAAATAGAAAACAAAACACAAGGATCACTGCTGTCATTGCTGCACATTCAGTGTCCCAAACCCAATGTCAATACACCCCTGCAGAAGGTACAGGGAACTAGGAGAGAGCAACACTTTGCCTTTACTGAATTTCTGGAGTTCGCTATCCTTTTCCCAAGCACTTGGAGCAACCCAGCTTTAACACAACAGATTACTTCACTTAAACATTCAATGGAAGACAAGCATGCAATGGGCATGTCTTTCTCGCTGTTAACAGACCACATGGGATCGCAAAATGCAAGGTGCTGCATTCCTATGCCATGGTTCTTGGGTACAAAGATGGGCACATATGCCAGCCATCACATGAACACCAAGACATGCTCTGCAGAAGCATTGAGCCTACTACCTGCACCCCATGCACCAGGAAAGCTGACACTTTTTGGCCATGCGGGACTTCCTGCACGGGTGCAGAACGCGAGCCCAAAACCCAGCCCTTTCAGCACACTCTGGGCGGATCACAGGTGAGCCACTCTGCTGCAGCACACACACCTTAGAGTGCTGGCATGGTGCTTCCCACAGGCACCAAACTCCCCAGGCAGTACATGAGCAGCAAGGCTGATGGTTCCTCACGTGAGCTGAGAACACAAGGTCCCCCTGTGGGGGGGGTGCCCACCATGAGTGGTGCCAACATGATACATACACACTGTACAGGCGAAGTAAGCAAGTCTCCTCCTGCCATGGCAAGTCTTAAAACCAACTCTGGGTGGGCTATCTCACATGTTTATAGCAAATGTTTATAGCATACTTCTATTAACTTCCCAAAAGCAAATAAACCCAACCACCGAATGGAAAGAGGGGCAGCAGGCCACAGGCTCTTCTAGAGCAAGCCCAGGCTTGAAAACCTGCCTTAAGCGAGAACTCACATGTACCGAAGTATAAAACCATATCAGAGCACTTAAGGCCATCCAAACAGCACCAAAACAGTTTGTTTCTGTCTCTGCCTAAATTAGAAATCTTCCCAGGACCTTCATACTTTTCAAACTTCTTGCTGTGGTGTTTCCTACAGAAATATTTGTATACCACATAACTGTATGGATTCCAAAATAAAAATATCACACAAAACAACGATTTCTATATAAAATAATTACATAGTATAACTATTTGGATGAGTTTTGTTACACCTTGTAATTGCAGTGAATTTTAACATTTGTGCGTATTTTTTAAATATTTGCACCTATATTCTGAGACTTTGTAAAACCAAAGATGGTGCTAAGAATATCAAGAAACCTTCTTTTTACCTACAATGAGACAAAGAAATACCAGACAGGAAAGCAACTATATATAGGTTTGTAGCAAAACAGCAATCCACAGAGATGTACACATCCAGATTAGGCACTGAAATACTGCATGCCTCCTCCTTGGCCATTACATGTGCCACATGCGCATGTAACAGCTTGTAATTTTAGACTGAGAAGGGCAGAGACTATTAAAATTGATGCCTGTACCACCAAGGACCAAAAGAAACTTAAGAGCATTCACAGTCTCCCCCAGCCCAGTTAAGTATAACCCATGATGTTACAGACAGTAGTTCAGTAGTAGGCCAGACTACTCAGAAAAAAGGTCAGCCTGCTGTAGAACAAGGAAGCAAAACAAAACTAAGCAAAAATTCAGCAATCAACAACTCTGCTAATGCAGGACTAGAAAAAAGTCACGAGTCATGCAAACAAGCATTTTACTTCTGGATCATCATTACTGCCCGTCTCTAAATGGTACTTGGGTTATTTCTTTGTAAAGAAGCATCTGAATTGGCTAGCACTTCCTGTAATTTTCCTCTTCATAATGAGGAAAGAAGGTAACCAGACTTCTTTCGACTCTAAAGCTACAGATTGCTGCCATTTTATAAGATTGGGACACAGCCTTCTTTCATCTTCATGTGCTGAAGAACTGAAATCAAGTAAAACAGGAAAACTTCCACATATATTTAACATAAAATCTAAAATGGGCTATAGACTCTTCTGTAACTACCGACCCTTCCCTGACAGATGGCAGAAACAGGATCACCAGAATAAACAGTTGCAGAGCATGAAGGCAGGTATGGTTCCCCTCTTTTAAGCATACAACTTCTTTCTGCAAAGCAAAAGATGCCTTTGGAATTTCTGCAGGTGAAAAACTAGAGATTATAAGAATGTCATCTTTATATTTTTTGCTTCTTCACTGGTCTTATAAACACAGGCTAATAGGCACTTTGACCTTAATGTCTTAGCATAGGCCAAAATGACAAAACTGTTAAAAGTACCCAGTTTAGAAGAAAAGTAGGTGCAGGTATATTTCATTTAAACTTTCACACACTTTTTTTGTAATGCTGTAAGAATGCCCACTGCGAAGGCAGACAGGACAAAGATTAAACCACTCTGATGTTATCAGAGACTTTGTGTGAACTTTGACACTCTGACCCAGGCAACATTTAAGCGGTTTGCAATGCCACCTCCCGTGCAGCCCTGCTCCTAATCCATTCTCTCCCAGACATCCAGGGTGAATCTCTTATTAGCACCAAATATCACCAGCAAGGCGTACTGCTTGTTTGCTACACGCATCTGTGTCCACCAAGAACTGCTGTCGTTCCCTCTGCTCATTCCACTCCAGTTTCCTGCGGGAAGAGTGGTACCTCCACGCCTGCGCTGCCGCTGGCCAGGCACTGTGTGCAGCCACCTCAGGCAGCGGCAGCAGCGCGGGGTGCCTGTGCTACCCCCAGCCAGCAAGGCCAACATAAACCACCACCTCTCTGGGGTAGAAGAACAACCAACAGTGCCCTGCTGGCCGGCTGCTGCTAATCTGTGGAAATGAGAGTACCATTTTCTGTTTGACTCTTTATACAATGCAAAGCACAGAGTAGAGACTGCTGTGCCCAGCAGCTGGCTTTGTGAGCAGCAGGGCAAGCTATACTTTCCCTGTCACCACAACCCTCATAGAAAAAAGAGTCATTCAAAGAACAGCAGCCACTACATCTGTTGAATCATGTCATCTTATCTCCCCTCCCCAGACCCTATTTTTGGTCATGTGCTCACTTCAAAAGAAGAACCAAGATGTGCAATCTAAAAAGTGAACATAGTGATTTTAATGTACACTACACTGTGGCATTAATTTCAATGAATGACTAGACCAGAGCAGGCATCTCTTAAACCAATGTTTTTATTTGAGCAATGGGATCATCCAACCAGTGCAGCCTTTTGTTTCCCCCAAAAAAGAAAGTATTTAAATTCTAAACCATCTTCGGAAATTTAAATGCAAGAGCCACTCAATAATTCCAGTTCAACCACATTTCACATGCCAATCTGTCTATTTCAGCTTGTGCAAAAAAACACAAGTGTGTATACATTCAAAAGATTAAAAAAAAATAGGCAAAGCAAAGCTATGTTTTTTTTAATGTTGTGCACACCAATACAAAAATGCTGTTCTTCATTACAAAAGGTTGGTTTTAATGAAGTATTGTGACTGACATCTGCTTCACATACGTTCTTTCCCCAAGTAATGTTTTCCTATAAAAGAAGACAACACAGCTTAAGTTCTAAAAAAGTTTCCAACAAAGAAAACTTCTGTGCAAATACTTTTTTTGATGCTGTTACTATACAGTAGTTCCTACAGAAGAATGATAGTAAAGGATTGGCTCGATGTTTTAAACTCAGGTCATTTGAATTACATTTCCCAAAATGCTAATAAAATTGACATGTTTGAACAGACTGAAAAAGTCACAGTCCATCATCGTGCTGTCACATCAGTGCATTTGACTTTTTTTTAAATGTATGGATTATACAATTACTGCCAGGCTCCATATTTTATATATAAAAGCTACAATCTGATTATATGTCCATGTTGGAATAATTTATGAAATAAGTGTGGAATGACTGTAATGTTACTTCTGTGATGAATGTAACTTGCTGTGAATAGTATAGGAGACTGCAGGAGAGACCAAACTGAAGCCTGTAATTGTCTTCATCTTTCATGAAGAGGTGTGACCTGGGAAGAACATAGATCCCAACATCCAAAGCTCCAGCCTCATGCAAACATGTTCTGACATAGGAATGGAAAAAGGGAATTTATAGTCTTCACAGGCCACACCTTTAGGTTATTAAGGTAAGAATCACAGCAAATTATATATGTTTAAATTATATGTTAGTCTATTATTGTTTTGCACCATCAGCAAATCATTCCTGCCATTATCACCCTTGCACTTTTGGATTCCCATTATTTACTGCTCCCTAGGTGTCACCATCATGGTTAGTCTGATATAGACGAACATGAATACATGACAAACTCAAGATCTTGCAAGTCTGCACCAGGACAAGTACACAAAGAGGGTGCAGGAAAACAAGAATTAAAACTGTAACTATGTGAATTCTGAGACCACCAATAGCTACAGTATGCAGATCACAAACTAATTACTTTTTCCTTTTCTTTCTCCTTAACTAACTCATCTTAAGATAGCTTAAGATGAACGTTGTGGTTCTCAGGCTATACTAAGTATCTGAAGAAGCAACGGGAAACCTGTCATAACAGGTCAAACTAAACAGGATGATAACCTATCCCTCAAGTGCCATCTAAACCAGTTCTGGTTTAATGATTTTTTTTCACTGAACATGTATGCCTCTTTAGAAATTTATTAAGAAATTGCTACATTGTTTATGAGAACTCACTTTTCTTACTGCAACCTGATGGGCCCCCTGAAAGCCCACTAACTCCTTAGAGAAAAAACATGTCAAGCATCACAAGATCGTGAGAGTGCAGAAGGTGATGCTGACTCAGAGACTGCTCTGTTTGGTGATTTATGCAGAGTAAAGAGAAAACAGCTACAGCTGGTCTGTCACCACTTGTGAGAACTGCTTACAAAGCTCCTGCAGCCGCACGCGTTGCCACTCCATGCCAGCTGCACAACTTCTCAAGCTCATCCCCACTTATGACATTCAGGAAAGGATGGGAAAGTAAGAGAGTGGGGTCTGACCAGCAAAAAAAAGCTTTCGGGGCAGAGCTGAATCACGCCAAAAGCCGCCTCT
>NW_010206936.1:0-1282 GCF_000695765.1 Mesitornis unicolor
CACGTGATTGTGATGGCAAATGTGACCAGCATCTTCGCCGCCATTGTGCCTTTTGATGTTCCCATTCCCAATCCCTTACTTGCCAGCTTTTGGGTACCGCTACTCCGTGTCCACACTGACTTCCTGTTATCTTATTACTTCTAATAATATCTTGTTTAGCTACAAGCTTTACTATGTTAAGAAGCAAAAATGCAGTTATTCTAACTTCTATGTTTTCAATTAAACTAATAGCACTTAAAAGGTCAAAATGTCTCTGCAATGCAAAAACTTCCGTATGGGGAAGCACACCTTCTACAAACTCCAATGGTCTCCCAATAAAAGACCACAACCAGTCCCCGTACGAATACTCAAGGACTTTACGTTTACAGATGATGCACAGCCAATGATATTCTACTTCCCAATTTTTAGTTACTTTCCACACCTCTTCATGACAGAGTTCACACTGCACTCTAATCCAAGGTCGACACCTTAAACCATGTACCGAGCAAGATCGTGTTAGCTCCCTTTTTTGTTCCTCAGATATCACCTGGTTCAGTAATGCCTGTTGTCTCTGTGGATTACTGATGCTGTGCAACAAAACTGTTCTTGGTAACTGATCAGCACTCGGATGTGCTCTCCGTAACCAAGGTTGTAGAATTTTCCACGCTCTCTCCTCCTTCCTCTGCTGCGCCTCTGGATCTAGAACAAAAAGAGGTTTACTCCTTTGTTGCAACACATGCCAGAGGTGTGTAAAAGCAGCAAACAACACTGGATTTGAGACATGACCCAAATTGGATCGATGCATTCGCTTTACCACCCCGACAACATACAGAGAATCCACAACTAAGTTTAAGCAATCATTTTCCCACTGTTGTAAGGCAGTGATAACAGCCTGTAGTTCTAAAATCTGCACAGAGCCTTCTCCAACAATACGATGTGAATTCCACTCTCTATCTTCATTCATGAAGCCTCCAACAATTCCCCCTTTTTGTATTTGTGCTACAAAAATCGCCTGCGATGCTCGCTGCAGGGCCCTTTGCAGCAGAGACATAGAATTATAAGGAACCCCTCAGACATGTTTTATTTGCCAATTGGACATAAATTGATTGACTATGTTAGAACGATATGCAGGCCCATTATCAGTTTTAATTTGCTCAGGCTTCCCTAGCACAGCAAAAGACTATAACCAATGTTTCTTTGCTGCAGATGCTGAAGTGGAATTTAAAGCCGTAGCCCAAATCATTCCTGAACATGTGTCTACGGTAACATGAAGATATTTTTGACAGCCAAATTTCGGATATAA
>NW_010206936.1:1737-2400 GCF_000695765.1 Mesitornis unicolor
TTTTTCACCTTTTCAGGGGCTACAAGTAAGCCCTTTTTCTTTTAATGATTCTTTTACTGTATTAAGCACCCTTTCTTGGTCCATGTCCTTTCCTGCAATTAAAATATCATCCATATAATGATAATTTAACAATTGTGGATATTGTTGGCGTACTGGCTTTAAGGTCCATGTGACATATGTTTGACACATAGTTGGAGAGTTTTTCATTCCCTGTGGTAGTACAACCCAGTGATATCTTTGCATAGGTTCTGCTTTGTTAATGCTTGGCATGGAAAAGCAAATTTTTCAGCGTCTTTTGGGTCCAAAGGAATTGTAAAAAAGCAATCTTTGAGATCGATTATTAACAAATCCCAATTTTTAGGAATCATGCTCGGAGATGGCAAACCTGGTTGCAATGATCCCATATCTTCAATGATTTCATTTACTTTTCATAGATCGTGTAAGAGTCTCCATTTCCCATTCTTTTTAGGTATGACAAATACTGGAGTGTTCCACAGACTCGTAGCTGCGACTATGTGACCCTAATCTAATTGTTCTTTTATTAGCTGTTTTAAGATTTCAACCCAATTTGCAGTGAGCAGTCACTGATCTATTCAAACTGGCTCATTTGTTTTCCACCTTAATTTGAGCATTGGTTGTTTTTCAGTAGCTGCTGTTAAAAAT
>NW_010206937.1:0-2936 GCF_000695765.1 Mesitornis unicolor
AACACGAATCAGACTGACACATCTCACAAGGATAAAATCTTGGGATCTCGAGTATTATCCACATTCTGTTCTTTTTTCTGCAACAGCTCAAACAAGCATTTTGATTTTGGTGTAATTAGTAGAAAGAAGTTCTCAGTCTCCACTGTAGTTAAAAGTTAGAATAGTCTTTGCCTAAGACAAACCACATGTGACAACCACAATTTTTGAGGGCAGGAATTATTTCAGCACAGGTCAAAACCAGAACCATTGCCTCCCATTTTTTTAAAAAAAGTTGTTATAATATGGATTATATCACTAACCAACTTTCACACGGTATTTTAATGTTGTAAAGTGGTTACAATTAGCATGGTAAGCTTCCTCCTAATAGCTCACTTCAGGCTGCTGTAAATGGTGAATGGTTTAACTCTTAATGGAATTACAGTATCTTATTTATAAACATGTAAGATTCCTCAGTTGTGACAGTTATGTTTTTAAGCCTAAGGCTGAGGTGAAAAATGAGTAAGATTCTTCCCCACAGCCCTTTCTGCTAGTACTTGCACTTGCTCTGGTGTCCTTGCCCATTAACTGTGTTAATTTTTGTGTAGGACAAGGCCTGAAGAGCAGAACCCCGAGTACTGCTCAATTAATCAGCGGGGACATGCTGGAACTTGTAGGCTATAAACCATGGGAAACTGAAGGCAGTCATGACCATAAAAGGGTTAAACAAGGACCTGAAAAACAGGAACTGTTTGTTAGTGTAACAGTATATCACTGACCAATCAAATGCAGTCACATGAGCAGTGTATGTTCAAAAGAACCAATCAGTTTAAAACACGCAGCCAATGTAAGCATATATAAAGAAACCACTGCACACAATAAACCGATATTTTGCTTGCATCAAGCTGCGTCCTATCTCTCAATCGCCACATTCTTGGAAATAAAATGAGCCAAGGATTTTACGATGTGGCACAGATTGCATTCAGATGGCTAAACTCTCTTTTCCAAATGCCCTATGCCCCCCAAAAAAAGCCTCATCCGTGACAACTGCTGGGAAAAATCCCTGTCCCTTTGTATTTTGCAAACTGTGCTTGAGCACTGGCTGGAAAAGCACTAACTGGCACAGGCTAAAACCATGCTTGTGTGGCAGCAATTTATTTTACATCACTGAAGCATAAACACAGGGATTTTCACTAGTACATCCATGGGTACAGAACCATTCATTTGGAAAAACAGGTATTAATGAGATTTTGCTGGAAAAAACAGCAAGTATCTCATCTGTCACTCAAGTCCCAGTCAGGGGCACTGCCCTTACTTGGTATCAGTGAGGCTTCACAATTTTTGAAAATATTTAGCATTTTCAGACAAGGTTAACCAAATCCAGATGAGCTCCTCATCCCTCTTCTCACTTTTAACAGAGATTTAAATCCTGAAAGTTATACATTTAAATACCCTTTATCTGACACAGAGGGTGCTTTTCTTTCTCCCTGTTTAATTTGAGCATTCTTGAAAGGTAATTTGAAAAGCTGCTTGAATACCTTCAGTGTTGTGGAGAGTTCGTATTTTCATTTTCTTAAGCAGCTGAACTCCGGCAAATAGTTTTGGTCACTTATCCATTTTTCTTAGCCTGCTTTTACATTTTCAGATCCTTTCATATTGCCATGATTTGACAATATGCAATTACTTTATTTGTTTTGCATGCTTAATAACCTGCAGGCAGCAGCTTTGCATCTAATAAATGATTCTGTCACTTAGACCAAACAGACTTCCCTGGTGATATTCATTGCTTGTAAAAAAGAATTACACAACAAAGAAACATTTATTCCAGATCTAACTGCCTATTCATACAGAATGTCAGATTAACTGTAATGGTGCCTTCTGGTGACTTTGAATAATATAACAGTCTGTGTCCTCTCAGATTTTTTTGCCTGTTTCTGTGTAAGTGGAGGTATCGGGTGTTAGTGTTCAGGTTTTGGAGGTGGGAGGCTGCAGGAGTGGCCCCTGTGAGAAGAGGTTGAGGTTTCTCCCCACCCAAATTTATCTTAATTGTTAATCAATTAAATTAATTTTCCTCAAGAAGAGTCTGTTTTGCCTGTGATGGTTACTGGTAAGTAGTCTCCCTCCTTTATCTCAACCCCTGAGCTTTCTTATTGTATTTCTTTCCTCCATCCCACTGAGAAGAGGGAGCGAGCGAGTAGCTGGGTACGCTTCTGGCTATTTGCTGAGGCTAATCCACCACCATGTATTTAAGGGACAGTACCTGAAAGCAGAATGGATGTCTTTCCCTGACACAGAGATGTTAGTTTGGTCCAGTTCTGTTTAAATTTAAGCTCCTCCAGGTAAGCTTTAAGACTCCCTGAAACTCAAATTGCCTGATTATTCAAATGGAAAAGCAAGCAAAGTACCTTGTTTAAAAACTGTACGCTATGTACACACTTGAATAATACATGTGCTTGTTATATATGGTGCTTTTTAAGTGCAAAAGAACTTACCTTCATATAACTTCTAGACAGAAAACACAATTTTGACTGTCATTAGACAATTTAAAAGCAAAATTAGCAGTCTATACAGACAAAGAAAAGGCTATACAACCTTCTACTGAATAAGAAGAAAGAATAAAGCAACAGCAAAGTGAACAACAAATCCAACCAACCCAGCCGTTCCTTGGATTGTTCCACTGTGAATGCTCACCCTCTGGCTTCTATTAATTACATTGCATACAATTTGGCAAGTGGTGGCTTTTCTTCTTTAACTGAAAGCCAGAGAAAGCAAGTGCAAAGTCCTGTACACCACACAATCCTTGAGAGTGGTTAATAGTGTCACCAAAAAACCATGATGGAAAAGAACTTATTGACACCAATGGGATGCAGAGAAGCAGACACTTCTTCATTACGGCCAGATGCAAAGGGGAATAGTTTCATCAACGCAAACCTTGCCTGGTGTGTTTATACATTATAAAG
>NW_010206938.1:0-519 GCF_000695765.1 Mesitornis unicolor
TCACCCTTGCGGAAGCCCTGCACCGAGGGCAGCATGCCCTGGTAGACATGGTAGGGCAGGAGCTGCTGCACCGCATCCTCCAAGGAGCAGAAGGGGATTTTGTAGTCGGGGTGCAGCACCGTGCCCTGGTGGTTGTGCAGCTGCTCCAGAAAACTGGGCAAAAAAGGGGAAAAAAGGGAAAAAAAAAATCACATTTGGCACCGAAAATTCCCTGTTTCCATAGACCGAAGGGTGCAGAAATGCCCCGTGGTGGTTGCATTTTGGGATCCCCACAAGCACTCACGCACCAGGCTTCCTTGCTGGGCTGCAGTGTGGGGGCTTCCTTCAGGGCGAGCTTGCTGTCATACTGAAAAAGGAGAGAATTGGTCAATTTGGGGAATTTTGGCATTTCTGGAGCCGCGTCCCGAGACTGCTCCCGCCAACGCTCACCAGCTGCTGCAGGATCTCCTTCCCCTCCACCTGGATCTGCAATGCCCCTTTGCTCAGCACCACCACAGAGCTGATGATGCCAGGCTTGGT
>NW_010206939.1:0-1232 GCF_000695765.1 Mesitornis unicolor
CTAATTTATTATACAGTTTGGAAAATGGATTACAAGAGCAGCCGCAACGTATGATTCAGCATGCTGTGTCAATCAATGCAGTGATGGATAACCATTTATAAAAAGTCCGTAACTGCATTAAACTCATGTTTTGCCTCAATCTTTAACAGAAATGTGATATTCATCATGGATGGCAAAGCTAAAAATAGTAGTGGAAATGAAAGTACGGAAATGGTGGCAAGTACTTGCTGTAGGAAGAGTATGGAGGAGTGGGACTGGATTCTAACCTGGTAACATTGTCCCTGCTTACTGCAGGGGGGTTGGACTGGGTGATCTTTAAAAGTCTCTTCCAACACAACACATTCTGTGATTCTATGAACTAATAGGTGAAATAACAAATCATTAGTCCAGTAATATTTAGAGAAACCTAAGTTAACAACAGATTGTAGGATAGTTAATGTACTACCTATACTTGGGAAGAGCAATTACAGGAGAAAGGCATCAGTTTGACTAAAAGTCAAAAAAAAAGAAAGAAAAAGAAATACGATAATTTTCACAAATACAAAATGAAAGAGCAAGGCTGGAAAGTATGGAAATGACTGGGGAGGACAAGGAGCTAGGGTGCTTGTTGGTCTGAGCTACATCTCCATTTTTCTACGAGAGCTACATCCTCATTGCTCATGAGTTGGCCAACAAGGCATCATGTTGTCCCACTTGCCAGCATCATCATCTTGTCAACATCTTGGTCTCACCAGTAATTTTGCAAGCCTACAGATTTCCCCATCCCTTATGGAAGGTGGTGGTGTTTGTGCTCTACTGGTTGCTTCCCGTCCCCAAAATGCGGAGAGTGCCATGTCCAGTAAAAGCAGTTGAGTCTGGCCAACAGGGCAAGGGTGCCCTCGCTGTCAGCTAAAGGTTCGGTTTCACGGTGGTTCTCTTGTAGTCACAAATAGAGTGGCTGGGTGACAGCACTGCCCTGTAGCTTTGCAAAATGAATGAGGGCTCTTCTGATCTGATGTTAATTAAGCTCAAAATACCTTGGTTTTGGCAAGTTTTAAGTAAAAAAAAGTGAACCATGATCCACCAAAAGATAGTTGTGAGAAAACCTGATAGGCTTATATAGAGTTGAATTATAAGAGGTAGTTATATGCTTCAGCTATAGTTATCTGTGTGCTTCCAGATCAGTATTAGAAAAGCTGATTTATTGAGGTACATTAATGTCATTTTTAGCTTTTTAAATCTTATTTTTACTA
>NW_010206940.1:0-271 GCF_000695765.1 Mesitornis unicolor
CTCATTCTCACCCTCGCCCTCATCCTCATCCTCACCTCATCCTCATCCTCGTCCTCACCTCACCCTCACTTCATCCTCACCCTCATCCTCACCTCACCCTCACCTCATTCTCATCCTCATCCTCACCTCATCCTCGTCCTCACTTCATCCTCATCCTCACCTCATCCTCACCTCATCCTCACCCTCGTCCTCACCTTCATCCTCTCCTCATCCTCATCCTCATCCTCACCTTCATCCTCTCCTCACCCTCATCCTCCTCCTCCAGGTTGGA
>NW_010206940.1:283-814 GCF_000695765.1 Mesitornis unicolor
CCCTGCAGACCCCGCTGCTCCTTCCAGAGCTGGAGAAGCAATTGAGCCATTTCAGGGAGAAAAACCTGGTTTTGGAGGAGGCTCTGAGGAGTTTCCAAGGTAGCGAGAGCTGGGGTGGAGCAATGGCTGCGCGAGCAGAAGTTGGATTTGTTTAGAGCAGAAATTGGATTTGTTTCGAGTAAAAATTGGGTTTGTTTAGGGTAAAAATTGTATTTTTTTAGGGTATAAATTGCTTTTTTTTAGGGTATAAATTGTAGACTTTTAGATTATAAATGGTATTTATTTAGGGTATAAATTGGGGCTTTTTAAGGTATAAATTGTATTTTTTTAGGGTATAAATTGCTTTTTTTTAGGGTATAAATTGTAGACTTTTAGATTATAAATGGTATTTATTTAGGGTATAAATTGTAAACTTTTAGATTATAAATTGCATTTATTTAGAGTAATAATTGGATTTTTCTTTTAGGTTATAAATCGTAAACTTTTAGATCATAAATTCAATTTATTTAGGTTATAAATTGGATTTTTTAG
>NW_010206941.1:0-4341 GCF_000695765.1 Mesitornis unicolor
CGAGGAACAAAGGTGAAGCAGCAAAAATCCCGCTACGGACGGGCGCTGGGCTCTGCACGGAACAGGCAACCAGGCAGGGCACACCCGTCTGCCTGCAGCGCTGCCCCGCACGACGGGCGCTCTGCTCTCCTGTGACCCGGGCTTTTACCTTAGGTTCAGAACCAACATCTGCAGACACACTTAGCTCGTCCAGCCACAGCTGCCTTTTATGTCCAGGACAGCCTGGCAGGATCTGCAGGAAAGCGATGCAGCAGCGTTCCCCTCCCTCCACAGCAGCCAAACATCCAGCTTGGCCCATGTTACAGCAAAATACAAAACTCTTTATTAAAAAAACAGAGCAAAACCCTATATAAAAAAAAAACAATCACACACCAAACAATCCACACAGGAAGCATCCTTTTCCAGCTGTCTCTTTAGCACAAGACCTTAATAGGACACACAAACTGCCTCAAATGCTGCAGCAGTGCACGGAAAGGGCTCCACGTGATGACCTCAGACCTCTATCCTGGCCCTGGTGGCTGTTCCCTCTTCTCCTTTATGTGGCCAGAATCGAGATTTCTGAAGAGCAAGACCAATTGTCTGTTTGCAAGCCTTCGTGTCACCCCAGTCTGACAAAACTTAGAAACAAGGGGCTGTACCTGAGCTGCGCACCTCTCGCTGACAGCAGGCATCGGGAATTCCTTAAGCCATGCCCTCACGTCCTAGAACTGCGGGCTCCCAAGGAGGAGCCCTGCACATATGCCATGATGGCATTCTGCAGGGAACTTGCCCGCTGGGCCTCTTCTTCCCTCATCCTGGAGATGTCAGCCTCCTTCATCCTCAGCTTCTCCAGCAGCATAGAGATTTCACCTTCTTTGTCCAGCAGTACCTCTCGGTGATTACTTGATAAGGCTGTGAAAGAAGAGCAGCATCAGTAAAGAAAACTAGGGTGTCCCTAAGATAAAGAGGAACACCTCGTCACAGGCACAGCCCAAGGCAACGGAAGCAGCATGATCAACAGCCACAGAAACTGCATGAGACAAGGTGAGAGGCTTCGCACAGACAAGACGTTACACTTCACTGTGCAGGAAACTGAGACATTTCGTTTGCTGTGCAGCTTTAGGTAGCTGTCCAAGTCTTGGTCTCTCTCCAATGAGGACAAGAACTCCTGCAAATACCTCAGGAGGGGAGGGTACAATTAACAGTTGTACGCACAGGCAGAAGCACTGTTGTCACTACCTGTAAGCGTAGCTCAGCTCCAGGCCCACTGCTGGGGAACCCAGTGTTACCACCTGAGAAGCATGGAAGGATCCATCACCTTTCAGCTGTCTCTCCAGGGCGGCAATCTTCTCTCTCAGCCCGTCCTGTGCTGCGCGTTCAGCCTGCAGGTGTCCGATCTGCTCCTGCAACTCCACTTTCACTTTATTCACCTCTGTCACTTTCTCCTCGTCCTTACTGTTCAGGTCCTGACACACAAAGACAAATCCATGAATACCCAAGCAATTTCACCAGCTTGTTCTGCCCCTACTCCAGTCCAAATCACCTGCTGAAGTTCCTCTATCCGCCTCCTGAGTCCATCAGCATGCAGGCTCAACTGGTTGGCTTTGGCTTGGGCCTCTGCAACCATTTGTTTCTGCTTAAGGCAGCAGTTCTGAGCTTCATCCCGCGACTCAGTCATCAGCCGCAGCTTCTCCTCCAGGTGCTCCAGCCGCTGGCGCTGTAAGACACAAAGGAAAACAGAAACGCATCAGTCCCACCGCATTCCTACCAAAGGACTCTCCTCTTTTTGTTCCCAACACAGTGAACCCTTAGTTGAGTTGATCGGCACCGAGGAACAAGCACAGGACTCAGCCAGAACAGATACACCACATCTCCCTTGCCCTCGGGAGTGAACACAAGCTGCTTTCAGCTGCCTGGGAAAATATTCTGACGGAGACGCTGCAAAGCCCAGCTCACTCGCTGAGAAATGGAGGCACATCCGTGGCAGAGGCACCGATGCCACAGTCGGTGCTCACAATTAATACTCCATCTTCACTTCCTCCATATCCCAGACGGCTCTAAACACCGCTGTCTGCAGCTCAGCTACTGCTGTGTCCCACCACAGACATGTTTTTAACCCAGTAAAGCATTTTACTTTGTGATGTTACATGTAAGTAAACATCCTAATAGCTCTGGTGTATTTTCCTCAACATTTGTTCCCTTTGTGTTGACTTCATTGCCACTTTCACAGAGCTCAGCTCTGCAGTGACTTTTTGTATGCAGCAGCAGCAGCAGCCACCTGCGGAAACTCCCCTGAGCCCAGAGAAACGGGAGCAGCCCATGAAAGCTGCGGTTAAACAGAAGGACTGACATCTGGCTTTAGCTTCAAAAGCTGGGAACTTAAGTGAAATCTGCTACATCAATTGTTACTACAGGAAAGCACAAAGCAGGTGGGGATAATGGTTACACCCTGGAGACAATTCAAAGCAGACTTTTCAGGACTCCCTCTGCAGAAATCACGCTGTCTGCAGGGCAGTGAAACCCAGAGCGTGAGTTACTCGGCAGTTCCCCAGACAGAAACGTAGGTTAGGCAGCCAAACCCAGCCCTCCCAGAGGCAGGGCCCGCAGACAGCTCTGTCCTTACCTCCTCCAGCCGTGCCTGACTCCGCACTTTCATTAACTCCTCCTCTGCCTGGCACCGCTCGGCGAGTGCGGCTGCTTTGGCTTGGCTCAGCTCCTGGCACAGAAACACGAAAGACCATTGCAGACTGAGAAGCTGCATCTCTGCAACCCTGACCAGAACACAGCAGCAGCTTCCAGTCGCAGGCTACAGCGTGACACAGCTGTCTCTCTCAAACAACCCCACGATCACATACAAAGCCACATTACACACCTTTTCTCACCCCAAGATTGCCATCTAAATTGAATGAGACAGCTACACGAGGGCAAGTAATGGGTGAAGCTTTGCAAAGACAGGGGAGGAGCAGAGAGCAGCACTGGATCAAGCTGGGGGACCAGGTAAGGAGAAATACGCTGCACTGCTTGGAACCACATGGCAAACCTGTGAAGTCAAACCCTGGTAAGAGTCTCACCATATTCAACAGAAACTTTATTTTTGTTCAATCAGAATCTACAAGTCTCTCCTTGGAACCTTCTCCTTTCTTAGTCCAAAGCTGCAGAAATCATTTCAGGTGTTAACAGCAGTTTGGCTGTTTTTTGTTCCTCCTTACAGCACATGACAACCTTGACACAGGTCAGCAATGGACGACTCCACAAAGCTCCCCAGCAGCCTTCTCCTGCCACCACCACCTGAGCATTGCGACGCAACCAGAGCATCCACCCTCACCTCCTCCAGACCTATCCTGATGGCCTCCAGCCTCTGGATCCTGTCCTGCATGGAGCGCTCACTGGCCTCAATGTGCTGTGCCATATGATCCACCTGCAGGGCAGGAGAAAACATTCGAGCAAGAGCCAGAAAACTACCACCATCTCCAGGCACAGCAGCACAGACATCTGCCGTGAGACAGAACATCCCCCCATTGACCCCACTACCACCAAAGAAAACCCTTACCTCCCTCAGAGCTCCACTAGGAAACTGTAAAACAGACAGAACCTGCCCTTTAGAAACTGGGAACTTTAGGCAGAGATCCCCTCCAGGCCAAGATGAAAGACACAGAGTCCAAGCTCTCATCTTCAAGTGGTATGGAACACCAGAGACTCATTTTCTAGTTGTCATGTGGCTAAAATCCAAAGAAGGAACCGAGCTGAGCCCCATTAAAGGGTTGGTTCTCCATAGTGCATGTCTCCATTGATGCATCTTTATTTCAGCGAGCATGACAAGACTGCTTGTTCATAATTACCTCTATGCCCAGCAAGACTGACACAGGGGCCAGCCTCCAAAATCTTACTGGCTGGTAGAACATCTTGTGATCTCTTCAGCTAGTCTTTGCTGGTAGAAATGGCCTATTACTCCCAAGTTTGAGTCCACCAACTTTTAACTGGTTTAAGAGCAGCTGACAGCAAACTATAACCTCCCGTTGCACCTGTATGTCAGGACCAGAGAGACACTAACTTGGGATGCTGCACAAACCCCATTCTTACCTCTTTTACCCGAAGGGATTCCACGTCTTCAAGGCTTTGTTTAAATCTTCTCTTCTCCGCTTCCAGGCGTTCTGCAGATTACAAGCAGGCAGTATCACAGCTGTGGCTGTATTTACTCTCTACCACAAACTCTTCCACCCATTCTGCGTGGCTGCCTTGGACCCTTGGCTCACGGACAGCAGTCCCAACCCACACACGTCCACTCACCCTCGGCCTGCACAGCCCGCAGCTTCAGCTCTGCCGTTGTGTTGGTCAAGTCTTGTTTCACCTGGAAGAGCTGAT
>NW_010206941.1:4372-7433 GCF_000695765.1 Mesitornis unicolor
CCTCTCCAACTCATCCACCTACAAGGAAATAGCCACCACAAAGGATTTTCTTCTCCTGTTATCAGAGGAAGCTGGCTGTACAGAACAACCAGCACAGACACAAACAAGGATCAAAGCAGAGGACGTATACACGGAGCAGAAGTGAACAACATCCAAGTCTCGCTCCCCAGCCTTGGACTTGCTGTCCTACCTGGTTTCTTAGAAGCAGGTTTTTCTCACTGGCAGCAGACAAGTCACGCAGAAGCTTGCCTTCCCGATCAGCACACTCCTGCAAACGGAGTTAAAATTAAGAACCTGAACTCACCTTAGTTCTTACACTGCCAACCTACTCCAGCAAACACCACATCCAACTAAATCCAACCTACCCCGTAAACACCATGGCTCCTCACCACACCTAGCACTCACCTGCCTAATTTACACAAGAGTTTTTGTCATGGCAGCTGCAGTTAACCTACCAGTGATAAAAATAATGCTTGCCCATCCCCTCCAGCATCCCCCAACTCCACACAAACCAGGTATGACCTGGAACCCTGCTCTCAAACCCAACCAGGACTTATCCAGCTCACCTGCTTTTGCTGCTGGAGCTCTGTAAAGTGGCGCTCAGCCGTGCTGGTTTGTTCCTGTTTGACGGCATTCATCAGCTCTCCCAAGCTGTGCACCTTCTGCTCAGACAGAGCCAGGGCAGCCTCAGTCATCTGCAGCCTACGCAGAGAAACGCCTTCGAGTCCCTTCCAAGGGAGACGCTTCCAGCAAGCTCTCTACGCCACGCAGTACAAGATGTTAACACATATTTGGCAGTGGGTGAAATCAGGACGGCTAAATCAGGCATTTTCTGCCCTGCTCATCTCTGCAGTGATCTGGCACTTCTCAGAGCCTGGTGCCCCACTGCGCTTTCCCTGTGTTGTCTCCCATGAGCTGTTTCCCTGCCTGGACCCCTCCAGGACTTGCCAACTTTCACAGAATGAAGCTGGCTATCTTATACCACTGCAAGGTTGTTTAAAATTAGGGACAGATTTTTAAACACAGGCAGCGGAAGCGATTTGCTTACTCTGTACATGAAGGACATGCGATGGGGCATCGGAAAACAAAACTGCCTTAACCTGACAGAAGTGGAGGAGACAGGCTCATCGGTGTCTGCAGTCTAACCACTGCCATGAGCACGTGGCTCTACCCAGTCTAACACTGCCCTGGGCACCTCCACCTCGCTGCTCCTCAGTAGAGTCTCGCAGGTCAGGTTCCTCCGTATCTGCAGTGGCTCTCAGAGGATGCTGCCAGGGGAAGCAGGTACAGACTCTTGCCAGGCTGTGAGCTGTGCAGGGAACGTGCCCTCATCCCATCCCCACAACCCTTTTCTTTTTTTTCCTTCCCTTTTCACCCTCTGTAATTCACTTGCTCTTACACCAATGCACTGTAATTTTACTTAAAAGCAGGCTAAATATCTAGTGTGGCAAACCCAAAGGCCTGATGTGACCATAATTTCTGTATATTACTGCAGAACTAAGAGAAATAGTAAGCCAGCCACCCTATGAGATTATCCCCCTCCTTAGCAGCTCTGCTCAGCACCGCCCACACAGCAGAGAACAGTGGGAAGGTGAAGGTTTCCCTCCTCCGTACTTGGCTTTCAGGGAATTCATAATGGAGTGCTGCTCCTTCAATGCCTCCTGCAGCTGGCTGACTCGCACTGCAGACATCCTGCATTTGGGGAAGGGAGGAAAAAAAAAGGTGGGCAATTTCTGCCAGGAAATGGAGAGGGCCCAATTCTGCTATCAAAGAGCAGAAAGCACACAGAAGTTCAACTCACCTGTCACTCCTGGCTATTTCTTCCCTCTGCTTGTCTATAGTGTCCATCAGATCCAAGAACTGCGAACAAGGCAAACGTCAGTGAGAAAATGAACTGCATCAGCTTGAAGCATTTACATTTCTCATTGTTCTCGCCCCAGCGACAGCTGAGGACAGGTCAAGGCACTCTGCTGAAAGCCAGCAAACCGGAGGTTTGACTGCTTCATTAACACGTCCGACTGAGGCCATCAGTTACAGGGAGACTGCACCATGAGGTGTCAGAAGGAAAACAGCCTCATATTTTTAGGTTTTCACCACCTGGAAAATATCAAACCAGTTGCAAAAGAACCACCAAAAGTATGAATTATGAGTTTAAAAAAAGAATCACCAAAACTCCTCCAAAATCCAGAGTTAATATGTTCAAAACCCATACCCATATTGCAATGGGTTTGATTCCTGGGAAATTGAGCTCAGAGGAAGGACCCACTTTACTAAACCACGCTGTGTGCCCGCCCATAAAGATGCACACACAGCCTCAGGTGTGCAATAACCCTGCCACCGAGTGTTTCATGGGGACACCGAGGGAAAGCACAGGATCCCAGCTGCCCCATCTGAACTGCCAACACGTACGACTGCTGACCTGCTTGGTTTTCTCATCCTTCAGACTCAAAACCTCCTTGCTGAGTATGCACATTCGGTTCTGGGTCTCACTCAGGAGAGTTTGACGGTCTCGGTTGTGATCCATGGCTTGTTCTGATGCAGAGAGAGCAGGAAAGAATGCACATGTTTCTAAAGCAACAGAATAGCAAGCTCTGCAGGAAGAGACAGTGCTCAGGATGACGCCTGGCTACCAGAAGCACCAGGACAGTAGCCCTTCTCAGGCTGCCCCATATAGAGACTGCTCCCATCCTACAGACATGAAGTGGGGTAGAATCAAAGAGAGCAGCGTGTGTGGGGAAATCTGCACCCCAGCCACAGGAGAGCCGTTCAGCTCCACCACGGCTAGGACAATGACAAAGGACACGCTGCGTCAGCCGTGCCCAAACTGGGCTACTCAAAGGCCAACAAGAAGCTCACGTTCTCCCACATTCACAGAGCACAGTAATCTCTAATCCAACCCAAATTACTTTTTTCCTCATCTCCAACCTGACCAGCCCTCATTAGCAGACAAGAGGAAGCGATGTAGGGCAATGCCACTGAGAAAGGGAGGGGAGGAGGAACAGCTCTCTTCTGGAGCAGCAAGTGCCCACACCCCTGAAATGAGAAAGGAGTTACTGACTCT
>NW_010206941.1:7464-10009 GCF_000695765.1 Mesitornis unicolor
CAACACTCACCCACAGCTTTCAGGACATCACTGGGAACGTTGTTCCCAGCCAGCTCCAGCCTCTTCAGCGTCTTGTTGCTGTGCAGGCAGTTCAGCAAAGCTCGGCCACCCAGAAGCCCAATGTTATTCCAGCGCAAATCTATACAGAAAGCAAACTTTCACCTTGGTAGTCAAGCACCTGCTGAAAAACACACGGTTCAAGAGAACCCGTGCTCCTTACACATCTACAAGCACGGCTCACTAACCCTGGACGGTCTCAGCGCAAGCACAGGTGAATACTGTCTCCCTTTTCAAGGTAAGTGAGAGGGAAGGAAAGTGATGGACAAAGCAGGGAAGGCAAGGATAAATCTCTAGTGAAGTGCAGAGAGCCATTACAGTTCAGAAGGTACAAGTCTGCCCCTCACATTTGCACTTCGTGAGCCTTCCCTCCACAACCACAATCTGTGGATGAGAAAGAACCGGCACCAAGAGCCACGTTTTGCTGAAGGAAATTCTGGCAAAATTCCTTACTAAGGAAAAAGCGAGTGCATGCGCATGCGCATACGCAGGTGGGCAAAGAACCGGTCACCCTTACCCAGCTCCTGCAGGCTGGTGTTTTGTTTCAGTGCCATAGCCAGCTCTCCGGCCCCTTGATGGTTGATCTGGTTATTGCGCAGATCCAGCCGCTGGAGAAAGCTGTTTGCTCCCAGTCCTTGGCAGAAAAAGGAGAAGCTTTCCTCCCACACGCCAAGGCTGTTCCACTCCAAGATCAGGCTAGGAAAAACCAGACAGGATTGCAGTTCATGGAGTAAATGGACAGCTGCAAGAACACAAATGAAACCCTGATCACGGTGCCTGTTCAAACACACAGCTCTGCTAAGAGAGACTGTTTCAGAGCGCAGGATGCTGCTAGGGCACTGCATCCTGCAGAAGGGCACCTCCAGTGCTCCTCAAACTCCTTCACCTGTCCCATCCCTCACAAGAAACTGCACCACTTGACATTCCTCCTACCCCAACACAAAACACTCTCAACCCATTTCTAATGTTGCACTCCATCTGGCAGGAATAACAGAAAGAGAGGTAGATGCAGTTTTTTACCTCCTGATGGATTTGTTCTGCATAAGAAGTTTTCCCAAAGCCTCGGCTCCCGCGGTTCGCAGGTTATTTCCCTGAAACAGAAGTCCCAGTGATGAGCAGGCTACGCCCTGTCCCAGTGCCGCCATCCCATCAAACACCCCCAGGCACACCCCAGCTGTAATGCAGATTTCAGCCGAAGGTGGTCTGAGTAATATTTGTGTTTACTCAGTCAGCTTTCCAGAGAATGACAGACACCAGGAGGAGCGGTGGATATGTACACCACTCGTCTTGTGAATCGTCGTGACCGAGAGCTCACAACAACCACAGCATAGCACAGGACCAGCGCGGCCCGAGATGGGACGGAAAACACTGGTTCCAGATAAGCAGAATCACCTCAACGCGCTTCACTAAAAAGGGCTTGGCTAGCACCGGCACAGATGAGAGAGACGGGTGCGATGTAGTGTGAGACCAGAGATCCAAGGGAACAGCCAGAGGAATACAGACAGAAAGTCACTCTCACAGCACAGCGATCGCTCAGTTCCAAGCCTCAGGCTTGCTGAAAGACAGCAGCAAGCTGGATAAACTCTACAGAGGCGCAAGTCAAACAACCAGCAACTCCCTGATTAATGCAGAAACCCAAAGGAAAGCCTACATGTGCCTCATCTGACCAAGCAGCAGCTGACAGAAGACATAGAGCAGTGACTCCCTATCAGAACAGAGCAACTGACAGACACAGACAGTGACGTACAAAGTAACTTCAGAAAGTCAGGACATGGTGTTAAGGAGGCAAGGACTGAGTCAGGTGAGAACAAGACCAGCAGCACACAACTCGTAGAACAATCCTGCACCAGGACCGCCTGTTTCTAACTCTGATTAAACTTGTTCTCCTGCTACCTTACCCACCTCTTTGTCCTAATTTTATTTGAACAGACTCACCTTCAGATCCAAAGATTTGACTGTGGTGTTGGAGCAGAGACCATGCAAGAGAAGTTTTACACCTGAGTAGAAAGAAAAAACAGACAGTTGTTTATTTCATACGTATGACCCTCTACCTGAGCTGGAAGAGGAAAGCGCCCTTTCAAACAGCTGAGAAGTTGTGGCTGTGATAAAACACGCGGCTTGGTAAGCGGCCACTGTTGCTGGAGAGCGCGAGTCTGAACGCTCAGGGTGGGAGATTTTTTATACGTACTCAGAGAAAGAGGTGCCTGGGTGTAGAATTGCGTGTGACAGAGTCACAGCACGGCAGGGCTGGAAGGGACCTCTCAAGATCCCCCAGCCCAGCCCCTGCTAGAGCAGAGTCACACAGCGATCACCCCACGGAAGGTCACCCTGTGACAACAGGCCACGGCCAGCACGACGCTGGCTGGGCTTTCTTAGCCCCTGCTCGGGCAGCAGTGACGGGGTGGGCCCATCCTGCCCCCACAGCAGGTCCGCTCAACGTCCGCTGCGTTTAACACGCCAGGGGCTGGACCCAGCAGGCCCACCCTCG
>NW_010206942.1:0-24169 GCF_000695765.1 Mesitornis unicolor
TCTCTGCCTTCTAGCAGATCAACACTTCCCTTCAGCTTGGTGTCATCTGCGAACTTTAAGGCATATTGGTTCTGCTTAGTTCAAGGTAAATTGTATCAGTTTCTCACTATCAGGAGCACTAAACCAGTCCATTGATGAAAAGCAGCAAACCTCCTTCACCTGTGAAGTCTACAAGGCAGCAAGAAGAGACTCTCCCAGGAAAAGTGTAAGAGTTCAGTTCTCTCAATCCCTCTGCCAAATCTGTAGTTGAAAATAGTTTTGAACTGTGTTGCTATATTTGGTTATAAACAGATTGTGCAGAAATATGAGGTATGAATTCAGTAAATCACAAGACCTAGCAGGAGTAGCTAGAAAAGACATTTGTCTTACTATCAGATATAATTGTGTTATTTGGGAACGCCATCTTTTGGATGCTTGATCTTCCTTGCACAAGTGATGAAATTCAAATGTGCTATCTTTGATCTAAATGGATTTTGCATTTGCAATACCTACCCTGGAGACAATGAAAAAAAGAACTAATACACTTCTGAGTAAGATATAGGTAATAAATTGTTCTGTATTTTCCACATCCTTTACATTTTTTTTGCACCTTACCTGTTTCCAGCCTGTGTATCTAACTGAGACATCCTTTGTGTCAGGTCTTAGAAGCATAAGCAAGACTGCTGATGTAAATAAAGCAGCAATGGTACCACTCTTCACTTTCCTTTCTGTCTCAGCAGAGAGTTCCAAAACCCCCATAGGTCATCTTATTGTTGTATGCAGGACTATGAAAAGTGGGAAGATATCCAGTTATTTTTTGACCTAATTATGCTGTCATTCTCCATTGACCATCTAGTTGACAATAGTGGTCAGCCTGGATCATGTTAGCTGATATTACGAGGCAGGGTGTTGGATGACATTGGATGCTGTGTAGATAAATATTTCCTTGCTATCTATTCCTACAGGACCCGTCCTTACCATAGATAAACCAAAACTGCTTTCAGCTTTCCGTTGTGATCTGATAGTCATAATGACAACTGTTTTCAAAAACAGCAGATCCCCACAATGTTCTCTATAAAAAAAATAAATTTAGATGACAGTATAGGTAATATACTGACATAGTTTGTATCTTATGTAGAATCCATACTAAGTTACTTCCTGAGATTTCTTTATATTTGTCAAAACATGAATAATTTAGACCTTTTTCTAGAATAAGTCTTTTCTCAGGTCAATGCCACCCATCCACAATTAGTTATTGAGATTTTAACCACTCGCATTACTAAAAGGCTCTTCATTTAGATGCAAAACCATAATCTATTAAGATTTGAAATGCTTCTACTATATGGTGGGCTGAAAGAGAAAGCATAATATCCCTTGAATTAGATGGTCAGAGGTATGCAAACCTCAGACAATTAAGAAGATAATAAATTATGCTGTCAGTGGCATGGTGAGTTGGGTGGCATTTGCCTATAATGACCAGTAACATTATAAGTTGATACAAATACTTTATAGATCCCTGTAAAGAGAGATGACTGACACTTTTAAATGCTCATTTGCAAAGTAGTAAATGTAAAGAAGCAGATAATTAAATTTAAAGGGCATTTTCCAATGATAACATTAGAAAGATTAAGAGGTTAAACATTAACCTGACAGTAAATCCCTCCATTATGTCTTTCTACAAACAAGACTGTCTGCATTTTAACTATTCAGTGTCATTCAGTACATCAAACATTCAAAGTGATTGCACTGCGTATCACAGGCTAAAACAAAAAGATCCAAATTAACTCATTAAAAATGTAAAATAAATTTCTAATTCTACATTTAATATAGGTTTTTTCCTATCTCCAAAAAAATATATACACTTCAGACACTTCATGAAAGCCATTCAGTACTTCATATAAGTGGAGGACATCAATGTTATGGATAACATTCAAAACCTTGAAATGGATTAAATTTAGAACTGAACCTCATTTACACTCAGAAACAAGAGAAAATGTCATCTTAGTGATGTTGTCTACAGTCTGAAAAGGCACCATCAGCTCTCAGAGAATTTTCTTATTTACCTTATGATTAGATGTGCAGCAGGGAGTGGTATATGCTTTTGCCTATGCTACTATTGAAAGTCATGGTATGAAAAAGTCTGAGAGTCACTGTCTTGGACATCATTCCAGCTCGACCCAAGGAGCCTGCCTAGAGATGGAAAATCACTTACCTGCTCTTTGACCACCTCACTCTAAGATGACAGCATCTGGATTGGGCTCACACAGCTGTTTTCTTCCTCGATGTCAATTTCTTTTGTGGTCTTTGTAAAATAAAAAGGAAAAATAACCCACTGAGAAGCAGTTATAATAAAGCATCTTAAGCCTGTTATATCATGAGGAGAAAAAAAGGGACAAGCAGAGAGCCTTTTTCTTTTTTTTTTCCTTTTTTTTTCCTTCAAACATTTTCTCTCAGATGTCCCTTTGAAGTCACAGGCTTATAGTGTGAGTGACTGAGAGCAAGGAGCTGTGAAATGCGCCTTTGAGCCATAGACTTCTCAGAGAGCATCACAAGGCATATATGACTGGGGTACACGACATCTGGAAATCAGCGTGGCATTATTGAGGCTTTATTCAGCCTCAAACTCTGGGAGCTGCAGAGAACCAAAAACCTCAGCAAGGGAAAATCACTTCTCCCATCCTGATTTTACTTTCCCAGTTTGGAGGGGGTCTCATTGCATAAATTAGTGGTAGTTACCATTTTCTCTTCCACTCAGCCCTGTTATTGTTCTGCTGTTACTGGATACTTTGCATTGTTAAAAACCCTCACAATACACCACTCTTTATGCTTACTAAAACCAATTCATGTTCACATGAATCTGATTCACTTCATAATCAAACACACAGATTGGCAGAACACCTCAGACTGGTTATGCCTCCTGATTCTCCACTCATGGGTCTCTTGTGTTTCTCATCCAAAACAATTTCCATTACTTCTTTTATGTAAAGGATACTACGTAACTGATACTGCACCCCACTGATAATTCTCAAATAGGGAGCAAAACTGATGATTTTGGAATAGTCAGTACTGACATATCGTTTCCTAATGAACTTCAGAGGAAACTTTGATGAAGGTTAGGACTATTTCTGTAAGCTGTCTGGTAGAGTCACTGATCAGCTTCATCCAATATTCATCTCAGGTGGGAGGGCAGCATCATAGTGTGTCATTATATCACCTCCTGCTAGAGCTGATATGAGTTTTATCCGAGACTGCATGAACCTCTTTGGCATTCTGCACTTCAAAGTGCTCAGAGAAGCAGGAGCTGAGCACTGCTGACCATGGGAGCAACTGTTAGACCAGAAGATGAGAAAAACAGCACAGTGTAACCTAAGGAAAAGTGGTAGCCAGAAGATTTATGTGAACAGCAGAGAGGTAACCAGTAGCTTCAAGGAAACCAGCAGGCAGCAAGGAAAAATGAAAAGAGAATGAAAGAGAAGTGTGATGTGGGTCTGTCCCAGACCCACAGGTTACAGCTCAGATCCCGCTCCTCCCTAAAGCAGAGCTGCTGCAAAGATCTGAGGGAAGAGTGTTGCTGTTAAGGAGAGGAGATGCAGAGGCAGCACTTAGTAATACAACCAGAAGCAGGTTAAAAAAGATACCATGACAACTCAGATCCCCAGGACGTGACTTCATGGAGAGCTGTGACTGTTCCATGGCACTGAGTTGTGCCTCTGCCAGTTCACCTGAGACAGCAGGGATGTGATGTGCTGGACACCTAGGCTCCAGGGCTCTCCAGATTTCCATCATAGTTTATCTGCATTGCTTACTTTATGTAATTTATTTCCATTGTATTTTTTGGGATAATGAGATCATACAGACAAGAACTGAAACTAGGCTGAGTGAAGAATTCCTACTGAAAATTGGTAATAAGGGTTGGTAATTAAAGATAAGGCTTTTTTTGAGCTGAATTAAAATGTTTGTAATAATTTTCCTATTGTTTTAAATGTTCCATTGTTTCAAAGAAGCAGTTCAAAACAAGATGAAAATGGCCTGACATAAAGACTTGAAGGGATTTTGTTTGGGAGTTTTTGCTTAAGTATTTGTTTATTTTGCTGCTTTTTTACTGGAGACTAGGGAAGTGAAGGGCACCAGTATTCAAATAACTTTTTTAAAATATTCATTTTGTTGTTACTCAGTTTTAACAGAAAATACAAAAATTATTTTATAGAAAAGTAGGAAGTGTCAAGAGAACTACAAACCATATAAAATGTCATTTCATTTAGAGTTCGTAGAAATTCATTCCTATTTTTCCCAGACCAGGCAAATGATCCTGTAGAACTCTTCACTTCTCCTGCAGTCGCTCTTTTTTGCTTTCTTCTCATCAATTTCCTTTCTCTTTCATTCACACCTCAGTCTTGTCCCCATTTCCCTCCTCCTGCTTTCACACCGTTTGTTTACCCTTTTCTCTTGCCCCACACCTCCTGACATGTCTTCCTTGAGGCATGTACCGTTGCCCATCAAAGAGGTTTGCGCTGCATGGAGGCACGTTGCAATGCAGGAATCGCTGCTGAGTGAGTCTGCTACCATTGCATGGCACAGTGAGAGGGATTTAATCTCAGACACAACACCCCAGGGACTCAGCAGTTGATGAAGGATATTGTTCCCTAAGTAGGTGACTACATAGTATTCCTACGTAAATAGTATATTTCACTTCCTGTAAGTTTTCTTTACCATCAAGTCTCAGTTTAAAGAACTGTTATGTAAAGATGTAATTAGATCAAGAGAACTGGACCATGTGAGTGACACTGTAGAAGTAAAACCTCAGAAAAAAAAATGTTTTAGTTACTAGTCTTTTCTTCCTTGGACATGTTTACTGTGGAAATGTGGTATGCGATGGGGAAGCAGAGATGGCAAACTTGCAGACAACAGCAGACAAGCTTGCCAAAGGAAGAGAGTGAGTAATCTGTAACATAACTATAGAATTTCAGGTTATTAATAAAAACAGTTTGAGATCCTCAATACTAGAAATGAGAAAGCAACTAATTTCATGCAAGTCATTATAGCAAGAGTCTAGGTGAAGCTGATGTGGTGCTTCTACCGTGAAAGAGGTTCCCATGCAGTAAATTACAATGACACAGTCTCTAGAAACCTGAATTTCAAAATCTAGTTGTCTCTAAAGTTTTGTTTGATTTGGTTTGGTTTGTTCTTAACTCATGTTTGAATTAGAATGAAATGTACAAGAGACATCAGGTATATTCATTAACATTACCCTGTGGAAGCTCTTATCTTGTAGACCTCACTACTGAAGTGATGAGATCAGTTTGCAAAATTCCATTTGGGATACAGTATTTTCTTTACACATCTGTGTCCAGGCAGTTCCTGTGACAGCAGCATAAGGTTTTGTACTTAGTAATGATAGTAAACTGTCTCCCATGAGGGAGAAGCTGAGCTGAAGCCTTGCACCTAGGGACAGTATTCTGTTTAGCCTTTTCATGCCTCACAGTGCAGATCTGTGCATACAATATTTGCCTGCTCTTCTCTGTCCTGTGTTAGTTAATGCTCCTCAGACTTTTAATAGTTTTGGTTTCAAATAATCCCATTTAACACTTTTGAAACCTTGCATTTCAAATGTTCACATTATTATCTTTTTGCAAGCTTGCAAGACAGGTCAAAGTTTGATGTGAACAACCTTTGCCAACCAATGCCTCTTTAAAATTCAAAATGAGCAGAGAGCTTGAGAATATTTGCTTATGCATTTTAGTCTTCCTGGCCCAATGATGCTGAATATATTTTTAACATAAGGTACATGGCCAGAGATTTTTTAACAGAAGCTATGTGGTCAAAGACAAGTCCCCTGGTTTCCTGTTATTAAGTTAACCTTGTTAAACATTGAATTATTGTTTAACATAGGATAGGATCTTCTCTTAATGTCATGGTGAATTATTCATATGCAAAGCCAAGGTATTTTACCTTGTTAAGTGTAGCTGCAGCATGTTGAGACCAATATATGGAGTCATGCATCACAGCCAGAATTAGACATGGATTTCTTAAACCTGTAGTGGAGTGAAAATGCAATTAGTCTGCAACTACAGTCTACGTAATTAAAGTAGGTAGCAGCCATTTAGTGAAACTTAACACAGTCAGAGACTCAGAAAGCCTATAATAATGCAGTAGCTGAGAACATAAATGCTGCAGAAAAAAAACACTAAATAAATATTTCCTTCTTTGGCAAGGAATGTGCAATCTTTGAGGTTCTCTGTCCACAGAATGGGAGATGATTATGCAGGCTCACATTAAACATTCATAGATGTGATCAACATGTTTATAATTAGGTATAACAAACACTTAAATTGAGATTTTCAAACATTTTACAAACATTTGACTAGTTATTTTTACCACCTTTGCATCTTTCACAAAAAACCTCTCTCAGATTGCAGAATGGGTTTGGAAATATGGATTCTGATTTGAGAATTTAGATACCACTCTTTTTTGGTAACGTAAAGAACTAATTAAGTTCTTTCACTATTTAACTGTCACTGCCTTAAATGTGGTCTGCAGAAATACAGGCATAAAAAAAGATTTAGCTGTCCTCTCAGAAACAAGTTTGAACTTGGGTTCAATATATGCTTAAATTCTTGCAAATAATTTGGGCCAATTCCTTCTATATCTGAGTCAGCTTTCTTCTCTGTGATTCTAAACTACCTTTCAGGTAAGCTGTTAAGTAAGATGGAAGATGTGTAAAAATCCCCAAGATTAATGAACGCAGAAGCAGAATGGCCTAGATCTTCAAGCTCTTGAGAATTTCACGTAAGAGTGACCATGATGTACTTAAAAGTATTTTAAAAGCTTTTGCGGAGTAAAGAAACTGGGTACTTTCCAAAGCAGGCTCAGGGATCATCTAGAGTTATCACAAGTGAGTCTACTAGATCCTAAGTGAGTGAATAAGGAAATCACTGATAAAAGCAATATACTAATACCATTTCCAACCAAGGGAAAAAGAAAGATTTTCTTTAATTTCAGTAGGAGTCCCTTTGGGCCCTTTTAATATTCCTGTCAGTGACACTACTAAAGGCTGCGAAATCTCTGCAGAACAGTGAAAGCCTCCATGGGTTGATTCAGGGTCCCAAAAGGACCTCGATGACTTGGAGGGATTTGCAGAGATTCACTGAAGTATCACAGTGTCTTTGCTGGACTCACTGGCAGGTTGAGAGACTTAATCAGTGTTTCTCTGAGAGATGCTATGTACTGTATTATAGTTCTCTGTTATTATTTCGTCACCAGTATTCCTTCAGACTTTGGCAAAAAAAAATCATTTTTTGTTTTCTTTTTTTTAGAGCTATCTGTACATGTTTTAAGATATGCATTTCTGTTATGCATCATCTCCCTGTATATAACAAATTGTGAACTGGTTTCAGTCAGACTTCTGAACACTCTCCTCTTTCCATAGCTTTGCCACTTTTCACCCAGGGACTTTGAGTAGCTCTTATAAATTTTTCCTATTTAATAGTACAGGCATGATAAATGATATAAGGATAATGAAGTATTGTGCCTCCAATTCGAGCTGGGCTGCAGAGGGAGTACTTACTTATCGTGGCACTGTCCCTTCTGAGACTATATCCTGGAGTCTAATGATCTTCAATTCAATCCTAACAGAAGCTTAAATAACTCTTCTGCTGAGGGAACCTTTCTCATGGCTGACGATAGCTATAATTTTAGTCTGAGTTCTGGTATAAGTGCTTGAAGAAGATAGTTATTGTCACATAAAACTTCCCTTTTTGGGACTGACTGGTGTAAGGAGCTTTAGTCAACTTCCAGAGACAGTGGAGCAGTGCAAGGAGGGAAAATTGAAATCTGTCACTTTGATCTCCCTTTCTTAGCTAGCCTATAACCTTTGCAACTAGAAATCAGCATTAGTCTGCTGATGAAATGTGTGTGTGGCATGAGCTTGTCCCTAGTTTTGTCACCTTTTGATCACACCAGCTGCTCTTCTGAATCATTTACAAACTACTCTGAAACAACACTTTGAGTTGGACAACTAAATACAACTGATTGCAGTGGATAAGCATGTGTGTCTATGCAGTGGCTAGTCTAATTCTATCTCAGTATTCAGGCTGTTTGCTACAAGAATATCTAACTCTAATGGTTTCAGAATTTCATCAAATTATATATCTGCTCCTTAATTATAATAAAATGTAAATGGTAATAAACTGTGTGGCTGCACCACCTGAGAGATACAGAAACATCTAAATTTTCAGCATACACTGAAAGCATCCTACTGCTGGAAATGACTGCTTTATGTGGTAGGTGCCTTTTTATGCCTCTAGATGGAGATCCTATCCATTTAACTCAACCCTCTAGAGAAAACTGTGGGATGCTTCAATAAGAGCTCCATTTTGCCTTTCATACTCCATAGACCAAAAGTTTCTTTGTTCTCTGATTTTTGGGTTATAAAATACTTTCGATCTTAGTAACTAGATTCCAGACAAGCTCCACACACACACTTCACAGCTTACCTGAAAAAGGAAGAAAAAAATCTTCTATTCTAGCTTTGCACAGTCAAAGCATCCTAAATTATTTACTTGGTTTGAAATGTAGTGGTGAAACACTGCCTTTTCAATTGCGATTCTGCAAATTCCCTCCAGTACATAAGCACCTCTGACAAGCTGAGGTGTGCAGTATTGCAGATAGGACTCAGAAGAAATTATATGGACCATTGTACTCAGTCGCTTTTACCATATGGGCAACCATATCATCTGGTTCCGCCAAAGTGCAGAGAAAAGCCTTGCCGTATCATCACCAAGAAACTTGATTGTTTGCTCACTGGTTTGGGACCAAGGGTTCTTTACATACAATCCCAGCAAGAATAAGGAGACACACCAGTGAAGTTATCGTCTCTGGCCCAGGAGGTAAAAATCCCTTTTTGTGGATCAAAATCAGTTAGATAAAACCATGCCTATTAAGTGTATCTTTCAGGTTTGCCCAATGCATTAAGATGCAGCATTTAACTAGGAATGATGTCAGCTGCACAAAGACCGAATGCAAATTCTCTCTTGATTACAGAGGTCCTGAGAAACAAAGATATCTCTGCGGCCAAAAATTTACTTAGAGAAAGATAATAGATTTAGTGCCCTAGTACCAGTAAGTAACTATCAGCATAAAAATAGTAATAGTAACAACAGTAACAGTATAGTAGAAATACATAATTATCAAGACCTTTGGGGAAAAAACGCTTCTTCTTGGTTATTTCCTGAAACAAGAAAGATTATTGTAAATTTTTTGTCTATACTGCCTATACTTTTCCTTGTGTGATTTTCTATCAGAAATAGTTTGGCCAGAAAGACCAGGGAAGAGATTGTCCCCTTGCACTCAGCACTGGTGAGGCCACACCTCAAATACTGTGTTCAGTTTTGGGCCTCTCACTACAGGAAAGACATTGAGGTGCTGGAGCGGGTCCAAAGAAGGGCAACAAAGATGGTGAAGGATCTAGAGCACAAGTTTTATGAGGAGCAACTGAGAGAGCTGGAGTTGTTTAGTCTGGAGAAAAGGCAGAGGGGAGACCTTATCTCCCTCTACAACTACCTGAAAGGAGGTTGTAGCAAGGTGGATGGCAGTTCCTTCTCCCAGGTTACAACTGATAGGATGAGAGGAAATGGCCTCAAGTTGCGCCAGGGGAGGTTTAGATTGGATATCAGCAAAAATTTCTTCACTGAAAGAGTTATCAAGAACTGGAACAGGCTGCCCAGGGAAGTGATTGAGTCATCATCCCCAGAAGTGTTTAAAAGACATGGCAGTTAGGGACATGGCTTAATGGCGGACTTGGCAATGTTATGTTTATGGTTGCATTTGAACATCTTTTCATACCTAAATGATTCTATGATTCTATGATTTTGAAAGCAAACCAGTTAGGCTTATGGCACTATATGTACCAATTTTAGACTATTAGAACAGTAGTGAGCAAGATGTATTTCACAGCTGTGCAAATCCTCAGACCCTTAGACTAGCACTGAGGCAGCAAAGTTGATGCCAGCACTGCCACCTACTCACATACAGTTCCCTGCTGCTTTTGGGGGACTATTTTTATTTTTGCTTTATTTCAATTGTTGTTAGTGGCACAGTGTTAGTCTGCTTTTGTTAATGTTCTATGACTCTGATTTACTTTTTGTTTCAAGATACATGCAGAAACTGTTTATTTTGCCCTTAGGCATCCTCCATGATGAGATGGGGAAAAGTAGATCCAGACAGGCCCCACAGAATATCTTTTTTTGTAGGACATGTGTTCATAGAGAAAAACAAAACTGCATGAAAATGAGAAAAATGGACCACACTGAGGCAGTAGCACTTTGCAAAGATGTTTCTGGTTTCAAATGAATTGCAGAAGGTAACCCATGTGGTGAAGATTTTAGTGTTCTGACATTTGGGAATTTTCTGAAATGTATTTTTTACCAAAAGCCCAAACTCGATCTCTAATCTGTCTTAAAGTAAGTAATAAATTCTGACTAACAGGCCTAGTATATTTGTCATGGGCTTGAGGGTTTTGTTTCTCTCTTCCTTTTTTTTTTCCACACTGTGGATTTAAATGGTGCCAGGAAGGAATTTAGAATCAAAACCAGTGCAGGTCAGGATCAAAATCAGTTCAAGGAAAAAAAATCTATTATTGTAACAGCAAAAATCAAATCTGTTTTACATAGGTTTGTACTAGAGAGGAACTGGATCAAAAAAGAGAAGTTATAAAAGTACATTTCACTTCCGTTTGAGAGTTGAATACTGAAAAGTGCTCAGAGTAGCACAATGCACATAGGTTCCTGGGTAATCCCATTTAAATCACAAATATAACTTACAGGTACAGATCATTTGTTTCTCTTTCATGTCTTGACCTTTATATAGTTTCAGAGGACTCAAAGAAGCCATTAAATTCTTACCATATTAAACCTGGCAATATGCACAATACAGAGAAAGGATTTGTCTAACAAACTTTGACAGGCGTGACATATCAGCCATTTTTTTCAATATACACTGCATTTCCATAGTCTGTTTTGTGACAGATGTTGGAGATACATTCTAGATTTAAAACTACAATGATTGCTACAAGAGTCTTCTGCACCAAAGGGATGGGATCCTGTCAGGGCAAGTGGAAAGTACAGTCAGCAGGATGTAACACCTAGGTATCATCTGTTTGAATTATGATCCTAAGCATGATGTGCAGTCCTTGTCCCTTCTCCTTTCCCTCCCATTTCTGCAGGCCTCCTCCTCAGGGTTTGCAGTGGAATAGGATGAATACCCTCAATGGCATCATTTTGTTTCCCCACACTCACCACGGTTCCCTTTTACAATGAACCAGCTTACAGAATTCACCCACCAGACCTTGTTTTGCTGTTCCCAGCGACTGCTAGGGAGGTAAACAAAGGAAAGTGAAGCAGACCTCGGCTGCCAGCATGCTCTGTGAAGGTTTACTCCAGCCTGTGCCAGCCTGGGCTACATTTTTCCTTGCAAGTGGTAATGGGAGTGTAGGTCAACCCACCTGTGCCCGGCTTCTGCCTGTCTACTAGTCACTGCAAGAAGACTTTGGTATCACACCAAGCCAAAAGTACATATACCGTGTAGTCCACCAAATCCCCCAGTTCTGCCCCAAACCCTTGTCTCATCAAGAGAAGGGAAGGGAATGATTTTCAGCACTATGAAGTAATTCTTTAGAGGGTAGAAACTACTGCACTGGAAATGTTTCCCAGCTACATATCAAATACCAAGCAATGAATTATTTTATATGTGGATTTCTTGGCTTTGGACATTTTCCATTCAGTGGTTATGGTGTTTGGATGCCACAAAGTCATATATACTTTTAAATATATTTCAGAAAGTGAACTTGCTTGTTTTTCAGGCCACAAGAGAGATTTCTTGCCTTTTCTGGGTATTCTCTATTTAGCAAGAATGCACTTAATATACAAGGATAAATTATAGGAGCCCACGGGAGTCAGTGCCATATTGTGCAACTCACACAAACACCCATGGGCTTGCAGAGGAGAGCTCTGTTTGTTCAAGAATAAGATCTGGTACTTCTCATAACAGGAGGTCATATTACCTTAAAATGCCTCTGCCTCCTAGGCCTGACTGATAAATAACATCTGTTCTTGTAACAACGGCCTCTCCAGCAGGAGAGATGGGCTCTGTGGCATGACAAGAACAAAAGAAGTTCACAGGAAGCCCTGTACCGAGGGAACAAGTGGCCACAATAAGAAACAGAAACTTCACTAAGGGTCTGATTCAAACCCTACTTGAGCCAACAGGAAAGAGTCCAGCAGATTTCGTGGGGTCTTGGTGTTAGGAATCATGCATGCCCCTGCCTCTGCTCATACAATAGTAGCACTATCAGCAGCGATGACCTATGTCGGTTGAAATCAAATGTTTCTCCAGTCCTATAACTTCTCGTTAACACACACAGCAAAACATAGTTCACTTTACATTCATATTGATGCAAGTAAAGGAGGATTTTACTGGAGTGAGTGATAGTAGGCATGTTTCTTCATACCTGAAAAGCCATAACAGTCAACATAATTTGCAGTCCAGAACTATCAGCCTTCTCATGGCAGGAAAGTTTTGTTGTGAAGAGAGATCATTGTGAAAGGGACTCCTCTGCTTTGCTTCCATTGGAAAGAACACAGTGAAATCCTATTCCTAACAAGTAAAACGAGCTTTTAGCTTTCATCCAGCTCCTTGCATCTCAGATAATAAAATCCAGTGAATTTGTCCTGAATTGCCAATATTTCCACTGAAATTGCATAAAAACATCAGCTGAAAATACTTAGGAATAAAGTTAGCTGGGAAATGGCAATTTGGTTTCACAAGAAGTTTCAAAGTTTTAAACTTAAGTTTAGTTCTTCAGTGGAATGAAAACAAAACTTTTGAACATTTTGTCAAAATGAAATTGTAAAGAAACACTTGTTTTCTTATTAAAAAGCACAATTTTTTCAGCTTTGATCCTCTCTCTCACTCTCTTACCTTCTTGCTCCCCCTCTCACTCTCTGTCACCAGAGGTAGCTGCAGAGCCCTGGATCACAAACTTAGCTGATTTTTTTTTTAAATCAATAAATCTCTGTGAGTTATTTTGTCTTTTCATCAAAAATGCATTCTGTCAAGAATGCTCATAAACAACTCTGCCTGGGAGAAGTTCTTAGCTTGTCCCAAAAAAATGATACCTTACACATCTAACTGGATAGCCAGCTGCCCAGCTGTGAGGCTTTGGGGAAACGCACACAGAAACTGCTGAAGTGACAGTCCTATATATTAAAGTTATCTGTGTTATTCTCCTGTCTGTCTTTTGAACACAGTATAAATTCTGTTATATTCTGCTCATCCTATTCTTGCTCTACAAGCACATATTTAATTAAAGCATTCCTCCTCACAGCTTTGTTCTCTTGATCCCAGGGATTTTAGGGATGTATCTGTGAATAGATAGTAGGAAAAAGAAGTCTGTCTAGCGTTATGTTCCTCTATTTATCCATGTGTTACTTTCAACATGGAATTGGCAAACAAATCTTAGTTTTTTTAAAAGCAAAGGCAAATGCATGAGCCCTACCTTCTGCCAGTTTTATTTCTTTAAGTATAAATTACAAGGTTACAAAGTCGCCTTGGACAGAAAGACTTTGCCCTGGTATATAGCATTTTGACTTTTCCACAGAGACAGACTTGCTTGTTTTTCTTACAGAAGGGGTTTTGCTGTTGTGCTGTTGTGACATTTTGCACCATCTTCTTCCTTTTGCATCTGAAAGAAAATAAGCAGTGCCGAAATGACAATGAAAATGTGTTGCTCCATTTAACTGACATGGATTGTATGTGTCTGTGCATCAGCAGGTGATACACAAGGGCCAGAGGAGGATTCCTTAATCCCTTATCTATAGAGAAGCCACACATAACTGATTTTTTTTTGTCTGTCTTTGATTGCACCACCACTTTTGGAACCTCTGTCTTAAAGAAGTGATGCCTTATGGGCAGAGAAAAAAAGGTGAATATTCCAATTAGAAACAATCTAACTTCTCTGTCACATCTGGCCTTCATGCCTCAATAATCCCTTGAACACAGCTCAAAAATGATGAGACTGGCTGTGCAATTCCAGTGCATTCTATTGAATTCCAAGGGATGCACAAAAGGATAGTACATATCCGGAAGGCAAAAGCATGTCCTGTTTTCTTGGTCTTCTATCAAATGTATATTGCTAGTAGTTTAATTACTATTTATTGAGTACTGCTGGAAGGCTATACAGGGCACAAAAAGAATTGCTGTGTATAAACAGAGCTGATTTTTATTTGTTTCTTTCTTTATCATTACCCTGTTATCCATTTCAGAATTTCTGTTGTAGCTTTATGTGATAGAGATTAAACATTTGAAAAAAATATGAGAAAAAAACAGGAAAGCAAAGAGATAATCTCATCATGCTAAAAAAAACCCAAAACAAAACAAAAAACCACAAACAAACAAACAAACAACAAAACCAACCATCCTTTTTCCAGGTACAAATAGTCAAAAGAATGTGAAAAATAACTTTAATCTCACTGAGGTGAGTTTACTAAATCTATTAGCTTCATCAGACCTACGCTTTTTTTTTTTGTTTATTGTCAGACTAAGCCAAAATCTTTGCAAGTGTTAACAAAAAAAGCAACTGCAGTGTAAGAAAATTAGAGGGACACATGACACAAGCTTGTTCCATAAGCCTCACAGAAGTATACCCGTGTGAAACATGAAGGAAGGGTGGAAACTTAAATCATCTTCATGTGATCTGGCTGCTGTAAAATCGTATCTTCACCTTGGGTTATAAGAATGTCATACCCTCAGACCCGTATTTTTTTTAATTTGGAATAGGGTTAGAAATGAGCAAAGTTAATTATTTTATTGGTAGGAAATAAATCAGTATGCAGATCTGGTTCCAAAATTGTCTAGTCAATGTAAGTTTTATAACAGGACAAAGAGAAAAATGCCTCTGAGAACTTAAAAATCTAGATCTGTGTTCAAATGTTATGTTTTTGTCACATATTTAGGGGTATCTTATTGCTATGTTATTCCTAAGGGGATATTATATGTTGCAACATGTTTTCATTAACCAAAGCTGACTGGTTCTTCTGCTTGGGGATCCATTTCTTAAAGGCAAAGGGAGTAATTTCATTACGGTATCTGTTTTTTTTTCTTTCCTCTGCAGGCTTAAGTGATAATTTGATATCTTGTTAGCAGAACAGAAATGAATAACTCAACGTACATAAACTCTTCCACTGAAAATGTGATGGCTTTGGAGAGCCCCTATAAAACTGTTGAGGTGGTCTTCATCGTCCTGGTAGCAGGGTCTCTCAGTCTAGTCACCATAATTGGGAACATCCTTGTTATGGTGTCAATCAAAGTCAACAGGCACCTACAGACTGTCAACAACTATTTCCTGTTCAGCTTGGCCTGCGCTGACTTGATCATAGGCATCTTTTCAATGAACCTATACACCCTCTACACTGTGATAGGCTACTGGCCCTTAGGGCCCGTGGTGTGTGACCTCTGGCTGGCTCTTGACTACGTGGTCAGCAATGCCTCTGTAATGAACCTTCTCATTATCAGCTTTGACAGATACTTTTGTGTCACCAAGCCTCTGACGTATCCTGTAAAGCGGACCACTAAGATGGCAGGCATGATGATCGCAGCTGCGTGGGTGCTGTCCTTCATCCTGTGGGCCCCTGCAATTCTCTTCTGGCAGTTCATTGTGGGAGGAAGGACTGTCCCGGATGGGGATTGCTACATCCAGTTTTTTTCCAACCCTGCTGTCACTTTTGGCACTGCCATTGCAGCCTTCTATTTGCCTGTTGTCATCATGACTGTCCTTTACTGGCAAATCTCTCGAGCCAGTAAGAGTCGGATAAAGAAAGGGAAAAAGGAAGCTGCCCAAAATCAAGATACAGTTTCCCCCAGCCTTGTCCAAGGTAAAATAGTGAAACCAAACAATAACAACATCCCAACCAGTGCAGATGGGTTGGAGCACAGTGAGATTCAGAATGGAAAAACCACTCGAGAGACTGTGACAGAGAACTGTGTTCAAGGGGAAGAGAAGGAGAGCTCCAACGACTCCACCTCTGTCAGTGTGGTTGCTTCCAACATGAAAGAAGATGAAGCTGCCAGAGATGCCAGCCAGGCTTCTGCCTCCCAAGATCATCTCAAAGTGGAGAATTCCAAGCTGACGTGCATCAGGATAGTCACCAAGTCCCAAAAGGGTGACTGCTGTGCCCCTACCAATACTACTGTGGAGATTGTAGGCTCCAATGGAGCAGAGAAGCAGAATAGTGTAGCCCGGAAAATCGTCAAGATGACAAAGCAGCCAGCCAAAAAGAAACCACCTCCTTCTAGAGAGAAAAAAGTGACAAGGACTATTTTGGCCATCCTCCTGGCCTTCATCATCACCTGGACCCCATACAACGTCATGGTGCTCATCAACAGCTTCTGCACATCTTGCATCCCTGGCACTGTATGGACCATAGGTTATTGGCTCTGTTACATCAACAGCACCATCAACCCTGCTTGTTATGCACTCTGCAATGCTACTTTCAAGAAGACCTTTAAGCACCTTCTTATGTGTCATTACAAGAATATAGGAGCTACAAGGTAAAAACAAAAAAAAAAAAAGGAAAGGGTGAAGTTCCAAATTAAATTTAAAAAACCCCCAATGCCATAGCACTTTATGCTCTTCTATGGAATGTGCAATCCAGGATGTTAGTGGGAATACTGATATAGGACATCAGCTCCACCCCTGAGAACTACACTTAAAAACATTTTCTAATTATTGAAAATAAATCTTAAGGATATGATGATGTTTGAGGAATTATTCAAGTAAGTGGACTGGAGGCACAGTTCCTTGTTTTCTGAGAGTATTCTGCAGAAGGGCTTTAGAGTCTACAATTATTTGTCATTCTGTGTAAAATGTTCTCTTTTTTTCTCTGTCTGTTTAGTATATCTTCATCTAGGGAAAATTTAACAAGAACTCTGTGGAAGAAACATAGCAGTTTGAAAGTTTCTTACATAATCCAAATGAATCATGGAAAAAGGTTTCTAAAGCTCAAAGTTGTCTAAAGTTCTTTTTGTCACTGTCATGTAAGAATCATAATGTTGGGTAAATCATTATGAAATTTATTTTATGTTGTTTATGACACTACCATTTTCAAAACTGCATCTGTTCTGAAAGTGTACTTATGCTCAACATGTAATCATTGTCTAACATGTATCATTCGAAGCCTGACACTTGCCCTCTTCTAGAGGCTTTTGTCCTGTGATTCCTTCATCATGTCAAGACAAAAGTGAAAAAAGGAGGTGTTTTCCAGGTTGCAACATCCCAAGACTATTTCAACATTACCCCAGGAAGCTGTGGATGCCCTCTCCCTGGAAGTGTTCAAGGACAGGTTGGACAGGGCTTTGAGCAACCTGGTCTAGTGGGAGGTGTCCCTGCCCATGGCAGGGGAATTGGACTGGATGGTCTTTAAGGTCCCTTCCAACCCAAACCATTATATGATTCTACGATGCTATGAACATCCATGTAAACCAAAGCTTTTGAGACAATTTTGTTCACTTTGTTTTTCATATAACATCTGCCTGTGGATTTGTCTTCTACCTCCATCAGCCTTTTCTTTTTGTACCTTACTTGTCTAGGGCACGAAAACTGAATATCAAAAGAAGTTGCAAATTCAAAGGTCTCACCCAGTTAGCCCCCATGGTGGCTAAACAAGGGCCTCAGCTGAAGAACAGAAACAAGGTTGTTATTAGGAAAATGGAGGTTACATCCTTTTAAAGTTGTATTTGCAGATGAAGAGATATGCTGAGGCTCCACAGAATGAACAGTTAATATTAGATCATTATGCTCTTAAGCAGTCAAAAAATGATTCACACTCAATTACTGAGGAAAAGAATAAGACGGACTGATGTGTCCACATGGATCAAGGTCTGCCTAACCCCTTAGTGTGAAATCAGGGTCCTTCTTAGGTGTATCCTGGACAAGATGTTTACTTTATGGAAAAGATATTGGTTACATTGCCTTTTGTACCAGCTCGGAGCAATATTTTCACTGTAAGCCAAGGGATAACACTGACAGAAAGGCAGAGAGGAAAACACTGATTATACAAAACCAGATACTGAAATAGTCTGGATGGGGATCTGGCAGGGGTAAAATTCAAATATTATCTGCTGCTCCAAATTCAGATTCTTTCTACCTGGTAAAGAATTTACTATCGTGTATGATATTTATTGTAGCACAACTAAGCACTGTGTGGATAGGACAAAGTGTATTAGACTACTGAAAACAGCAATTGTTTGTAAGTTATGCATATTTCAGTTACCTCCTTCTTAGTAACTCTAACTTTGAGGCATTAGTGAGGGTATACCTACAGATTTTGTTACCCAGAAAAGTAGTTTGCTGCATAAAGAGTGTTCTGAGAGACTGTCTTCTGGAGTGAAAGCCACCTACCAAATAGGACGCCAAATCACTCTGTTATTTCATGCCTACACACTAGAGTCTTCCAAAATGTGCTTCAAAATAGCAGTCCTCAAGATTACAGGGAAATTAATCTTGCAGACTTAAGTTTTACATTTGACAAGCCTATTGGAACACAGTGTCAAAGCACTTTGGCAATGTGACAATTCTCATGTTTTGAAGTACAAGTTCCTAGCAGAAAATGAAAATTAGGAGGATTAAACTGCAGTAAATTAAGGCCACATTAAACTCAGGATTAATGTGACTTAATATGCATTCATTGATTTTATACCCTTAGTGATTTCATCCTAATATATCTAAGTGTCTCCATGCAGCCAAGTATCTAATTTTGCAACCTCATATTTATTATTAAATATGGAAAGTCATATTTAATTGCAAGTCATATTTAATATCACTATTTTCATCTTTCTGCTTGTAAGAAAGAATAACTCAATGATAAGGCTTGCAAAACTGAGTGCCGCTTGTCTTTCAAAACTACATTCACTAGGCTTATCTTGACAGGTCAAGGGAAAGACTTACATGACCATTTCTAGATTGTTCATTCTCTTAGAGTGTTAAAAAATCCAGATAAAAACCAAAGGTAAAATGAAATTTGTTCATTTTCTAAATCTTACTTATTTAGAAAAGTTTCATAAAAGACACTCACCTGCTTCTTTTTATCAGTAAGTGCTGTGGGTATCAATAGTACAGCTACTCAAATTGGGAAACAATGGTTTGAATATTCTTATATGATCTTTGAGCTCCAGTTTTCCAGTAGGTGTGCAAATCCTTTATTCTGACCTGTGACACTGTCACTTATTCGTAAATTATGAATTCCTCTAATAGCTAAGGACACTTCTATAAGTTACAAAGTGCAAGATACAGATTACAACTATACTTTTTCATCACATGATGACACTTAAAATACCATGCAGAAAAGAAAATATTTTGGGGGCAGTATTCATGACACAAACAAATTAAAAAAAAAAAAGAAAAAACCTTCACTTTGAAGCTTTTTAGCACTTTTCCTTAGCACCACTGCCACTTTTGAGGACAAGATGCTTTGATTTGTGTCACAGGATATTTTAAAAGGCTTGCAGGACACACAATCCTGTGTCTTTCCATCTTGCACTAGCTCAGTGAAAAAAATAGTTCTGTGGTACATCCACATTTGCAGCCAATTAGTGTAAAAATAGATGACATAATGCATCTACGCATGTACACACATGCAAGCAAACACACACCCCAATATGATTTATATACATGGAAAATAATAATCTAACATTCAAGATATTGCATGGGATTGTGTCCATGTTGTGCTCACTGGCAGCTGGTGGGAGGTGCAGAGCCAACACTTACTCATGGCACTGTCTACCCACTCTTGGAGGCAGAAAGCATCTCACTGCCCTGAGATACTGGGAACTTCTCAGGTTTTCAGCTTGCTGTGGCTCAGTAAGGCAAAAGTAGGATAATCTATCAAAGCCACATAGTAATTTGTTCTTTAGAACATCTTTTGAGCTCTCTTGTCTTTCCTTTGTGTCCCAAACCCTGCTCACCAGGTTTCACTTCCCTTCTGAGTGACAGTTCTGCGAGATGTAGATGTCGGTCTTGAAGAGCAGCGCTCTCTGGGTACCGTCTCAGGATTCCCCAGCTGTCACCTGTGCCCCATCACCTCCACGGCCCCCAGGTGGTCCTGCTGCTGGTGCTGCCATGTCTTCGCTGTGGGCTTAGCCAGAGGATCCCAGCAGCACATCCACAACATGTGCTGTGCTGGCCACTTTTGTTTCACATAGAAACTGAGCAAATTGTGCAGATGACTCATGAGGGATAAAACCCAAAAACCAACAACAAAAAACTGCAGTTTGCACTTCTTGCCCTCTCCTTTTCTTCCTCCTAATTATTTCCAGAAACAGGCTAAATCTGAAAAGGTCCAACCAACCCTTGACATTAACCCTATGGAGGAGGATCTCTCACGTTGGCTGCCCATGGGGAGTGACTTGTGCTGTCACAGGCCACCCATACCTTCACTCTCCAGGGACAGAACAGCAGCTTGAAGATACATCAATCCAACTGGCACATTTCCTGAGTATTAAAGACATCTGGGGTTAAAAAAAAAAAGAAAGAAAAAAGAAAGAAAAAAGGAAAGAAAGGAAAAAAAGAAAGAAAAAAAGAAAGAAAAGAGTTGGAATTGAGAAATTTGTTTTCCAGTGAGGACAGAACCTATGAAAACCTTCTGTCAGCCTTCTGTTTGGGATTTTCATTTGATTTAGTAGGAATCATGAGCAACCATTCAGAGATAGCCCAATTAAAAAAAGTCCTAAGACAACAAACACATCTGTACAGATCAGATTTTCTTTCTTACTTTCTTGCCTTACAAATGCTCATGGGGATGGGAGTGTTCAAATGGACCCCAGGGTTCAGTTTGGCATCCACAAAGCACGAAGAGGACAAAAGCAAGTGCTAAATATATCAGCCCTCAGTTTTACATTTTTCTGGTGGAGGAAAACATATTGATGAGAGGAGGTGTCTTTACCAAGTGTGTCTGTGGTGACAACAGTCCACACGCCAGTGAGGACACCCTGAGAGTGTCCTAGTTGCTCCTAGCTATCCTATCTGGGACAGGGGCAGAAGGGGGTGGTCATTTTTTTGTTTGTTTCATTTCCTGATGGATTCAGACATGTCCATGTGTCTGCATTGCAGTGGGGCCTGCTAGTAAACTCACTGGGCCCTTCCTCAGTTTTGGTTAATTATGATCCCTGTTCTCCATTCCTATGGATTCGATGAGTGCTCCAGTGCTGCCTGTGGATACGACTCCTGGTTTCGCCTGTGGTGCTAAGGTGGCACACTCTGAATTTTTCACCTCAACCGGCAGCACCTTTCCTTGCCACTTCTGTTACTCAAAGCTGACCCTGGCAGTGGCCTTGAAGAACCAAATTGGTAAAGCATCCTCAGAGCCATCATGTTGCAAAGATGGTGTGATGCAGCTGGGCAGGCAGGAAGAGCATTGCTGCTATTTGTTTTCCCTCCATCCCGTTACAATAATTCCTAAAAATTGTAGGTTTTTTTTACAATTCAGGGCGCTTCTTGTGAGAAGGTAAAGTCTTAGGAAAGAAACAGCGGGAAAACAAACACTGGTCCTGTGGATGGGAAAAGTTTACTGACAGGCAGTGGGTTTGGAGCCTTTGGTATTTTTAAAGATCTCCTTCTGGATGGCTCTATACTCTCAGCTGACAGCAGTGCAAATGGTAGAAATTGAGAAGCTTAAAAGAAGTAATCTTTTTTTCACCCCTAGGTCTACAGATGTTTTATAGAGAATGTCTACAGACACTTGCTAGAGGTGTGATACATTATCACTTTTATTGTTCTTCTATATCATGAAAAGCTGTAAATTTTTAAGAAATGGTTTTTTTTATATATATCATAGAAAATCCCAGAAGGAAGCTGAGAGATGGTCCTTAATTTTCTATGGCTTCTTTTCCCATTTCTTTGCCTGTCTTTCCTCTTTTGTCACAGAATTGACAAACGGCTTTCCTCCTTCCTCACTTTAACAAGTTTTTCACCTGTGTTTCAGCTACAGGTGTACAGTTTCTCTTGCCTTTAATGCACTGTGAATGCTGGTATTCAAACTCTAACCCCGCCAAAATATTGCCTTCCCTAAGCATATAAATCCCCCACCACTGAAGCCCAAACTACTATGCGGAGTGAGAAGTTCCATAAATCCTTTCTCTGTGCATTTTAAACTGGAAGTAAAAAAAAAAAAACCCTTATGTGAAACAAAGCCGAACCAATTCCCTTCTTCCCCAGTTTTGCCATCTCCATACCAGAAACAGCAGTGGATAATGGCAAAGAGTGAGTGTTCTTGCAGTGGAATATCATGCAGCAACATGTACAGATTATTTTTATGCCCTGTGCAATGGTAAGGCAGCCCTCCTTTCACTTGAATTTCCTTTCCTTCTTGTGCTTACTAGCAGAGCATTCACTGAGAAACCAAGCCTAAGTATGTAATATTTACCACAACCACTGCAATTATTTCTCCTTCCTTTTGCTAAGTCCTCTTTTGCTACACTGTGGAGCTAGTGGGTTACACATGCCTATCAGTCCTCCCAGGCCTCATATTTTGGGACACTGGGTAGATTTGTTATACACATTTCATTCTGATATTAACCAAATAAAGGGAAACAAGTTCTGGTGTCTTTTCACCTTTCAAAGCTCTGCATAACCTGAAAAGTGCCATTGGGTAGCTATATTTTTTCATCTTTTTATAGTGAGATTTTTTTCTTTTTGTTTTTTCTTTTTTTAATAGTGAGATTTTTTTTTCTTTTTTTTCTTTTTTTCACTGTACTCGCCAAGAAGCACACAGAAACTGTTTTCCTTGAGATGCCCCAAAGTGCTCTGACTCTCTGAAGTGAGAAGCAGCTGCGGGTGGTACATGGGGCGATATGATCACTGTTTGTGTTACAGTGGCCTTTGGAAGGAAGGATTTCACCAAGTGTTTAACCTTTGAACTGTGTCATCTGACAGCACTGAAGAAAGCACAGGGGGACAAACTTGGCATGCCCTAACTTGCAAAGCAACAGATAGGTCATGTTTGGATTGCTTTTCTGCTCCCCCAAGCTCAAGTAGGCTGTGGGGAGTGGGGGAGATTTCTACCCCCACTGGAAGTCCCTCTCTACACCTCTACTCCAAAGACAGCCCTTCTCTGAAGCACATCGAGGTCACAGTGGCAGTAATAATAATAAAAACACTGGCGAGAGTGCCATGGTTGCTAATAAACAGACCTTCTTATATCTTACCCCTTAATTCTAGTGCCACTTTGCAGAGGTGGTTGGTAAGTTAGAGACTAGCAGTTTGTAAATACTTTTAGATAGTGTGTTTTAACATGACCAACACCATATCTCGACTGTGTAAAAAAAATACATTATGTGTAATACTATCCAGATAAGGTTATAATGTAAATATATCAGCAATGAATGTCCAATTATTCTTCAAGCTCTATGTACGAGGAAGAACCTCATCTCTTCTTGAGACTTTTTTAATTTAAGGGTATGGAAAACCATTTATATTAAAAAAAAACAACTGCATTCTTTTCTTCAAAAGAACATACTACTACAAGAAAGAAGGGAATGCATTACATGTATATGATATCCAAAATCACACGGTGAATCAGAAACTGAGGATCTTACTAGTCGGGGACTGGTCAAATTCATGATGCCGTACATTTGATCTCATATAAATAAGATAAGCACAAGTTTATGGTTAGCTGTGTAAAGCTGACCCACTTGATTATATATACATTATAGATATATATTTATATATGCTGTATAGATATATACATATTATACACAACATTCATACAGTGGAAGCAAAGTTTGATAAAGTCATATTAACTGGGAACTGGGATGTAATGTTGTGAGCCATCAGGAAGAAAAACATCTGTGTTATTCGGCAACATTCAAACACATTATACAGGATGAAAGAAGAAGGTGCTTTACTAAAACAACTAATGAAGGACTGAGATGATGAGGGTTTGAAATAACTTTAAGACACAAATAAATTTACATGCAATATATGTGTATGTACTTCTGCTGAGTTGTAATCCTAGTTAAAACATTGCATTAAACAGCGAATTATAACAATAATAAAAATGGTTTTGTATGTGGTATCTCTGTTTATTTTTTCTTTTTGCTGAGTGAAATGTGAAACTGCGATAATAAGTGGAGAAAAATAGTTTCCCTA
>NW_010206942.1:24200-43436 GCF_000695765.1 Mesitornis unicolor
GCTGTGAGTCTGTCTGTAGCAATTAAGAGAAAAATTCTAACTCTCCTTGTCCCAGCCTTCTTGGCAAGTGTGAAGTTCAAGAGATGTCTGAGTACCGCTTTACTCATCCTTGTCTTGTTCACATCTCTGTTCCTCTCCCAGTTCACCTCCTCCAGTGACTGCTTCCTTCAGATTTCACCTTTAACTGCAAGGTCCCCTCAGCAATCTGATGAGGCCTTTAATAAGACATTAATCCAATATATTACTGTCATTCAAGTGTTAAAAGGGAATAGGTAAGACTCTTTTGGAGCCATCCTGTTATATCAAAGCAAAAGAAATTTTTACTTAGTTATGGGGGGAGATGGCACCACTAACAACCAAATGTATTTTGAGCCCCCTCTGTGTTATGAATGCAAACCGAGCTGCATGGCATACCTCGAAAGCACCTGGGAATAGGAATAAAGAACATATGTTGCATGTGTTCAGCTCCTCAGGGTCTCAAGACACTGTCTCACCCCCACTTCAGGAACAGACAGGGATCAGGTACAGCAGAAGAAGTCAGTGGTAGTGACAGGGGACCATTCCTGCCCAGCTAAATTTGGCTTTTTTTGTTGCACAGTCAGCCTAGCAATTTGACAAGTGATTGAAGAGTGGGTCTCTTGGGTATAGGGGGTGCATCAGCTCTCTCAGGATCAGGATGCTTCAGCCCAGCCACTCCACAGTGGAAATAAGTCTTTTAATAAGCTGCTCTATATTTACTTCTTCTTCCTAATTTTTTGCTTTGTTAATATTTGAGGATTTTCACTGATTCTGCCTTTTCAGGACTTTCCACCTATCTTTGTCCTCTCTGTCTAAGACTTCCCACCACTGCTATTTTCTCTGCTGTTTCTTCAGCTCATTTCATCACCTTGCTGTCCATGAGCTTTCCATAGTGGAAGCCAGAAAAGCCACATTTTCATCTGCCTTTTTCTCAAATCAATCAGATAAATTTATGCATTTGAATATATTCCTTTGCTTTCCCTGTATTTAAGTCCCTTGCACTCTACAAAGCATATACTCTAATGATAGGCTGTAAGGTGGGAATACACTATTATGTCTCTTTTACAGGTAGAACCTAACGGTAAAAAGGCACTTGTCAAGATCACAATAGAGTCACAAATAGGTACCTGAACTCTGCTTTCCCAAGCTACAGACTACTTACTTCTGATTCAACAATACCCTTCAAAGAACAGATTACTGGTTTCAGACCTTGCAATGCTAACTATCACTTCACAAACTATATGCATAGCTCAAATTGTCAATATACCGCTGCAGTACAAATAATCCTCTCAGACGCACACTATATCATCCTGTAATTGCCAACTTGTGGCTTCAGGGGGTCCTCAAGGTGCCAATGGTGAGAGTTTTAGCAGATGAAAGAAGTTTCTGCAAATATGAGGGTTAACTTTCAAATGGGTGGAGCTGCCAATTCTATTTGAAACACAGCACAGCAGGCCAAGACTTAATCCCCTGCTCTGTACATTTTGGAAAGCAAAGTCCAAAAAAGGCCTTTTCCAGTATGCACATTTTTTTTTATTTGTACATGTATTTAAGTTCCCTTAACATTACAGAAAGTCTATATCTAAGGGTACCTGTAAATTCAGAGCAGTGAAGCTAAAGTCTTGTTTGTCTTCCCAGAGGAGGTGTAGGTACGTTCCACTGACCACATATGTTTTGAAAACTTTGTTGCCGGAGCTGAATGCACACAGGGGAAAGGGACATGACTGGTACAAAATTACTCATCTTCCTGCCTAAACCATTCACTTGGACTCATGGTTTCACCACTGGGCTGTGAACAAGGTTACCTTTTTCTTTAAAAGAATAGAATCTCACTCAAGCACAATAAAAACTGCCACCTCAACCTCAACATACAACCAGTAATATTTACAGTTAATGTAATGTCTCATAATATTCATCCTCTTCCCTCTAGAGATACAACTTTTGACAATGTCCCCCAGACTAGGAGTGTCTTTATTAGGTGCTTCCCTATGAGGGATTTGATTAGCAATAAAAAATATAAAGTGGAACTACCTACTTCTCCCAGAGTTCTGGAAACACCCTCAGAAAATCAATACAGAGGAATGCTGCTATTTTGTAAATCCATTAACTCTGTGGCCTTTTGCCAACCATTGTGTACACCGTCTAGACATGGGAACCTACTTGGCAGCATTAGGAAATTGACTTTGCCACCTTCTTTGCAATGGAGCTTGCCAACTTAATTTCTACCAACACACAGAACCATGGAGAGGCAGAAATACCCCTTTCCTTCTGCCTTCAATCATTGCTCTATCTTTCTCCCTCTTCCTCCTTTTCTTCCTTTCTTCTTCCTCCCCTCCCCTGTCCCTTTCTTCCTCTCTTAAAAATGTGGCTTAATGGCTTAAAAATGTGAAGCAGTGTAGGATGGAAGGAGGCAAGGAGGAATGCCTCCATAGCTCTTGAGTTAATTTACTTAAGTTTAGAGACCAAAGACTTTCCTTGACTCCCACCATAATCACTACTATGATTTTGCCTGCAGTTGAGAAATGCTCAGGAGCAGGACTGAGCAGAGGTGATTGGATCCATATGGCACAGGAGTAATATTCCCAAATGGCAGTGTTACTGCTGGTAGCTGCACCAAATCATTTTCTGGGAGTATGGGCACAAGGGAACTGTGGCATTGTAAAATTCTTCCTGCTAAAACTCCAGCCCAAAAGAGAATAGGGAGCAAGGTCAAAGCAGTTAAATCCCTCCAGCACAGAAGATACAGCTCAGCTGCCCTTACAGATGGGAAGACTAAGAAGTGCCAGTAGCTCAAAGGAGCAAGAACTTCCCTCTGTAAGTCACGTTCTTTAGCACAGACTAAGATACTCCTGGGCTGTCTGGCCAGGCTGTCATTTTGGGTAACAAGGGCTAAGCTACTGCCAATGACATGCATAACAACAGGAGGGTTAGGCTTCAACTCCCTGCCAGCAGCCAACAGACGAGAGCAGAATTCAGTGTATACAGGCTTAGTTATTTAAATAGTGGATGTTCTACAGAAAATACAAACAAGACATTGCTAATATGGACATCAAATCCCAGATTTTATTATGCTGTTTACCTAAAATGGAAAATAAAGGAGCCAAAAGTTTTCAGTTGTTTTAATTTGTATATTTTCCATTGCATGTATGGAAAAAAAAACCCATAATTTTATATAAGGGAAAAAAAAAATCTGTTTGGTGGCTTTCACATCATGCTGAGAAGACATGAGCTAGACAGTTACAAAATAATGGAGTTCGTTGGGAGCTTTCCAGTGAAACTTTTTTCCACTATAAAATGTTTGTTTGTTTGGTTGGTTGGTTTTTAATTTATTTTCGTTTTGGTGGGAATGGGGCGATTTCAATAGAATGACTGGGTTTGAAATATTCTAAGAAAAAAGCCCCTTGTCTTAAGGGACTACTTTAACACTTTTTTTAAAAGTTATTTTTTTAGTTCAAATACCTTTCATTCAAAAATATTAAATACAAAAAAAATCAATATGAAAAATGTAAAGGCTTTTAAAAAAAAAGTATATTGGTTTATTCAGTCTTCCCTGGGTAGAAGGAAAGAGGGCATAAAACTCTTCAGAGACTGACTGCCAAGATTTTGGAAGGGAACAAGAAGAATTCTCTGTCTTTCAGCTGCCCATTACCAGTTTCACTTCTGCACTGGACACAAGAGCCCTGATCTGCCTCACTGGGCATACAACAGCACCTGTACTCAGTGGTCTGGGAGCCATTTACTAGCAAAAATATCTCTTGGGCACGTGCTTGCAACAGATCTGTCTCCAGATTGATCTAAAGTCTTCTTCAAACCCTGTATTCCCACAATGTTAGCTTGTCTGAAAGGATGTTTTGGATGGTCAAGCATAGGGTGTTGGGGAGGGCTACACATCAAGGTAGCGCACTGGAATCGGTCCTGCTTAGGCAACCCCTGGAGAAACTGTATATAACAGAGCCACAAATAGGTACTGGTGACAAAGCCAGCTAATCTCTGCTACTCAAATGCCTCACTGTAAATTTGCACAGGGCAGGGAGAGGCTTTGTGATTTATGCGTTGCCTTGAGCAGAGGACATCAAAGAGATGCACCATACCAAAACAAGCATCAGCAGATTTCCATAGCACTTCACAGAGAACAGAAATAACCATGATTTTTGTTCTGAGCTTGCTTGTGTCATACTCAAAAGCTGACTATCAGCATGATTATGTTTTTATGAACACATAAATAAGTGCCATTCTGATACTTTGGACCCCCCAAATGGGAGTGTTTTATAAAAGGGAGGAATATATATTTGAAAAGATAAATGCTAAAATATGTGTTAATCCCTGGTCAGACACAGTTCAGAGTGGAAAGGGTTGAAAAGTGAAAGTCAGTGGTGTTTGCAAAGAACTATGAAGCCACAGCAAGAAATGAAGATGAGGCATGTCACACTTCATCTGTCAAAAGTAGGACACCCTCCTAGGGGCAATGTAGAAACATAATTTTCTCTAGAACAGGAAGCTTATTCAAATGAGTGGAAGGCCTCTTTGGATGCAACTTTTTCTGCCTATACAGATGACAGTGAGAGCCAAGGGGACCTTCTTTTGAATAGCTATAATTAAATGAGATTCTTCCAAGCCCAGGTGTGCACAGCACCAGGCTTTCAGTCTTTGTTAGATTTTATAGATGCAGCTGAAACAATAATTATGGTAACTGGTATTATGCTGGGCAAAAAATTACTGCTTAATGAATAATTACTTATTTGTGCTCACAGTCAGAATCACAATCTCAGATGTACTCTTTCTGACATGGGTTGTGCAAGGGATGAGATAAAAAAGTACAGACAGGAGGAAGGCAGAGAAATCCATTACGCAAAGTTGCAAACTGCATGGAGGAAGAAAACAAAATTAATTGGTTCTTATGACTTTGCTCTACATCTAGGAGTGTCTTTAGTCTACATCCCTCTGGGAGAACATTTAGTTCTTGTAACAGCTACTGCTGATGCTGTGATGTCCAGTTTTGCACGTCCTTGAACACAGCAGAGCCACCTTTGAGGTAAGTTTCCCAAGGGCATAGGAGAACAGTCTTCTTTCCCTGCTCTGATTGCAGTGGTCGTGGCTGGCATATAACTGCCCTCCTCATCACCACAAAGGCTCCTCATGTGAAGTGAACAATGAAATATGGCAAAGAACTCCAGCTTGATGCAGTGCAAGCTGGAAAGAGCAGAGCAGCACTGCTCTGCTAACACCATCTGACATCCCCATCACGTTAGCTCCTCTCCATCACTCCCTATTAGCATGCATCTTACCGAAGGTGCTAGGAAAGTCTCTTTGCAATAATATTACCACATATGAATACTAACCTGAAATGAGAGGAGTCTTACAAAGGAAACTGCTAATCTGACTGCATTGGCCTAATGTGACAAAGCCCACAAAGGGCAAGGAAGGGACAGGCAGTAGTTTCCATGCACTTTTTCCATTTCCATCCTCCTCTCCCTCTCCTGTTTAACATTTTGTGCAAAAAAAAACAAAAAAAAACCCAATAGATTTTGATTCAATTCCATACAAGTCACTGCTCTTCCTGTTATTCTGGACACTTAGGTTTTGACTGTGATGGATAAGCAATAAATATACTGAAATAAAAAAAATAAATCTACCTTTGGCTGTTCATTTGCAAGGAGAAGCCCTGAGACCCTGGTTTACAGTCATTTCAGTTGCACAGCCTATCTACTGCTGTGTCACCTTTTGCCTAGTGTTTTAAGTTACCTCCTCCAAGGAGCTTTTTTTCCATTAGGTTATGGGCCTAATCATGAAACAGTAATTCCTCAGGGGCCCAGAAAGTGCTGATTATCTTCTAATGAGATAAAGTACCTCTCATCTCTAGATCCCTGCCTTGAAATAATCTCTAGCTCCTCAGTGGCTAAAATGATCATAATCTGAGGACAAAATATGTTAATGGTGGTGGCTACTGCTGCCCCAAAGCAAAGCACTTAAAGAAAGAAACTAGATGAAAATGTGGAACTAAGGTAGGGAGGGCTATGAATTTTATCTTTAATTTCTTCTGGTTTTCATCAGGTCAGCAGCTCAGCTGAAACAAATTGAAAACTATCCTTCGACTCAGAGCAAATATGAGCCCAGTAACAATTTGTGAATACATCTTACTATATATTTGTCAGTAAATTATATTGGAGTGAAACTGTTTAGTGGTTTTTTTGCGGTATCATACCTGTAATGCATCAGAAAAGCAACTCAAAACCAGAAATGAAAAATTCAGTAAAAATGAAAATGGTATTTAACACAATTCCATAATTTAATAATTACTTTTTGTATATATTTCTATATGGTGTTATGACAAATCAGTGGAAGTCATGTGCCATATAACATGGAATTTTGAAAACAGTATTTATTCAGAATGTCTCATTTCATAGCAAGTTGTAGAAACAAATTTTTCTTTCAAGCCTAAAAGAAACAAAACAATATAATAATTTCCTAGTTTTCCATGAATTGGAAAACTATATTTCAATGTCTCTAATAATTGCATGTCTTCTTCATATGCATATACACAGACATATGTACAATTGAAAACATTTTTCAGTCTCATTGAAAAACCTGAAGACCAGGATGTTGACATGCTGGACATTATATAAAAGTAGCCACAGAAGATGAAGTATAAATGACTATCATCTCCTTAGTACAAATATTTATTTCAAAATTTATATTAAAATTTGTATTCAACACAAGCCTGCAGTGAATATGGCTTGAGCAGACTGAAAAAGAAATCTGTTATTGTAAACCTCAGGAAAACACTGAAAAGCTGTACTTTTTCCCAGTCTTCATTTTTATTCTGTTCCTCAGCTGCTCAGTGCTAGCACAGCCTGTCCTTCATGCCTGGTGCAAATGTGCCTCTGCAGGCACCTGGGAGTGATGGACCCCTGCACAGATTTATGCCAGCTGTGCAAAGGCAGGAAGAACCCTGGTAAGGCAAGAAGGGAGCCAAATCCCCACACTCCTCTGTTCCAGGAGCACAGCTCTGTGTATTGATCAGCACAATACAGCTGTCCACCCACGTGGTTATTAATGGATAATAAACAGCCCAAGCAGCCACAAACAGCATTTTTCTTAGAAAAGCTTTAGCCTGGAATCAATTAAACAACAAGAAGGGCTCTAAGAAGTGCCATCAATTGCAAAAGTTATTACACTCTCGGATGTTTCACTGAAAACTCCCACACAAAGCAACTAAATGTCAAAAGTCACTGTGTCTTGATCAGGTTTCAGCATGTCCAATGCCCCTCGCAGGCACTGTTTGGTGTGGAGTGGCAGTCCTGTGTGGAGCCACTGGTTCCCCAGGTACCCCCTTGTTTAGCCATCTGGATTAACTATTGTGTGGTCTTCAAGAGCGAGAGGGAAAACCAGAAAAGCTGAGAAGGAGCATGGAGAACAAAGAAGAGAAAAAAGTCATCTACAGCTGGCTTCCAGTAAAGAGCAAACCCTGTTTCCTGGGCAAAAAGACTCAAAATGTTGTGTACCTTCTAAGGGAGGTATGAGGAAATGTGTGGTACCCTGTGTTCACTGCTTCATTTAACAGCTTGCTGTTGATGCATGTGAAAAAGGCAAGGGTACTGAAACAAAGAGCAAATTCACCAGATTTTAAGGTGAGTCCAAAAAAGAGCTAGATAGAGATAACATTTATGTTCAGGAAACAGTGAGAAAATATTTATTTTCCTGTTGTTTTTTTTTTCTTAGTAATAAACAAGTTATTTTAAGTAGTTCCAGCTATGTTTTGTAGTGTAAAGTAAATTCTATCCTTTCTTTATCACATTTCTCATGGTGCGACTGTAATGGACAAAGTGGAAAGGAAAGGTGATCAACTTCAGGTCACTAGTCCACAGCAAGGGGAAAAAGTGAACAAGCATCTTCAGCAGAAGTCAGCAATACTGAACAGGTCACATTTCCCCTGTGTCCACACTTCTGACATAAGAAACAAATAGTCCAGAAGTTTCAGCAAGAATTATAATATAGGAGGACAACAAAACATATGCAATATAGCCATACTTTTTGTCATAAGGTCAGAGAAGCAGCCTTACAAAAAGATAGAAAAATATTATATTTAAAGGAGCTAAGAAGAACTTCCATGGTGGCTGAGTAAGGACCTCGAGTATGCAAGTATTGGGTGCAGCGATAGCATCACATGTAGAGGACTAAGTAGAGAACTGGTAAAACATCCCTAGAACCTAAATACTTGCAGCTGCATTGCTAGATCTGCCTTTGTCTGCTGAGTACAACCAGGGAGGCTCTCAGTTCATCCTCAAGGTGTGCTGGGATTCAAAACCACATAAACAAATATTCCTCTGCCTGTCTGGCCTGAGGCAATACGTGTCCTCAGAGCAAACCTGTCAGCTGGGTTCTGTTGCCCACACTGCCAACAGGGCAGTGCCACTCATCTCTACAGTCCTCTCCCATGGCCACAACTCTTGGGCAGAGCATGCCAGCCTGGGCTCCTGTGCCCCTGGAGTAGTGCAGAATGGTGCTTTGCAGCCACGTTCCACACTGGCAGTGAGACTGGGCTGCCAGCTTTGTCTCCCCTGCTTTTCAAGAACTAGTTAAATTAGTTTGGAGCAAAAGAATGAGTCCTTACCCACTGGATGCCTGGTATTGGGATACTCAGCTGGGACAGCAGATACCTGTGGATGCCTAGGTGTTAGCTGGGCCAACTACCAGCTCCAACTTTTCCCCTTTTTATCAGTGCTCCAACCACAAGGTTAGGTGGTCACTCTGTTTAGCACAATAAGCAGAAATTTTTAGCTGGATCAGTTGCTTTTGCAGATTCCAGTGGAAGATGGATGCTTGAATATTCTTGGACATGACAGACAGGGATGTGAACCAAGGTTTTCTAGAGTTAGAAGAGCATTCCTGGGCCACTAAAGTATTGCTCCAAGTCTGAGAAACAGGCAGCAAGCTGGGCCAAAGTTGTATCTAAGACTACAAAGTAGTAGAAAGTGTTCAATTTTATTAACCCCTCTTTTTCTCCTCACTGCCACCAGTTAACAAGAAAAAGCAGGTCCTTTGCAGGAAGCCAGACCTTCCTCTACAAGGCACCCAGCTCTTTACAAAGGGAGATTTTCAGGACACTGTCATTGTAGGGAAGCATACCAAAAGGTCTGGCATTGTAGTGCCCAGCTCCTTATGTGGCTCTGAGTTTATTCATGAGGTAGATGGATGTTTTGAAGGTCTGCATCTGAACACATCCCAGACGGTCCATTCCCATCCAATTGCTCCCATATTTTGGAAGCAATTCAAACCCAACAGAATAACTGCAGCAGTAGCCTAGAAAAAAAAAGTTACACTTTCTTTCAAGTCTCCGAGAAGGCAGTCTGTTTCTCACAACACATTCATCATTACAAATGTGTCTGCAGCTGAAGATGATTGTTGCCTACTGTTTAATCAGAAGGAAATGCATTGTAATGATAAATCATTACACAGGAATTTCACAGGCGGCTCTCTCAGCTGGGGACCCCAGGCTGCCACCCAGGATGCTCTGCCACCTGTCCAATGCTTCAGGCTCTTCAAATCAGGATCCAAAGGGGTTTCTTCTCTCCAGCCCTAGAAGAGTAATGTTTCATATGCAGCTCTGTAACTTGATTTTTCAGCCAACCACAAAGTAGGCTAATAAGAATTACACACAGAAACAGGCCTGGTAGCTGAGATTAATCAACTCAGGTTTCATCACTCAGCACTATTTTTTGAATTAAAATTAAGCTTTTGATCTCACTCAATCCTCCTTGGCCCTGCCATTCTTCCTCTTTCCTCTCCTCCTGTCCCTCAGCTTTCATCTTGAGGCAACCCTTCACCTTGTGATGAGGGACACAGGCTTCTGGATTCATGGAGATGACAGTAGTGATGCTCCCACTGTGCAAGAGACTGCATTGGAACATGAACTTGCTTCCTTGTAGGCAGCAATCTTCCTCTAAAAGTTTCAGAGGGTATGAGACTCCTGTTCTTCTTTAGGACCATTTGAAATGGGATGCCAAAACACATAGAGGTGGATTCTGAACCTTTTTTTTCTCTTCTGGGGTTGCACCATGCAAATTTTTGAAAATAATCAGATTAAGTGATTACTACAGTCTTCCAGCTGAGATGTTTTTTAGATGGCACTATTTATTTCACAAATAAAAAAACAGTTCAGGCAAAGACTCAGATAATCCAAAGCATGTACTGAACCTTCTTTGCCATTTAATCCATTTGCAAGCTTCTCATTTTACACTAAATGAGGGAATGTTCAAAAGAAATGTATTTTTAACAGTGTGTTAGATTCACCACACAGTAAGAAAGCATGAGAGATGCCATTCCAGAATGACACCTCTGTGTTTTTCAGAACACCACCTCTTCACATTTCTGGCAGCTTTCCTCATCTATGGCATGCTTAGTAGAAAACAAAGAAGAAGACATTTTTAAAACAAATCATCATAAATTTGTGATTTAAATCTTCTCATACCCTTTCTCTTTCATCTCTGGGGCAAGTTGCATGGGTACATCTTTGCATACCCTTTGGAACTGTCCTATAAAATCTCAGTGAAAAGAGAGTGAAATCAGGTAGAATAATCTATTTCCTGTGCAGAAATCATCACTGATACTGCTGAGATTCAGCATTAGTGTTCCCTTGCAGCCAACTATAACCCTACTCAGCAGTGAGGTGGTCTGATACTAATTTGCCTCTGTCAGCTATTTATCTGCCTTTACCATGGCAACTTTTTATTAAGCATAATTAGTGAACATCCATATAAACAAGAATCTACATTTTTTTTTCTATCAGGTCTCTAGAACTAAGACTGCTACTTGGAAAATCTTCAAGGGAGAAAGCTGGTATGTAAGCCCAGGGCCTGCATGCCCTTGAGTATGGGGCAAAGTATCGCAAAGTACCAGAGAGTAAGTTCAGATTTTTTTATCAAAATCCTGTCATTTAAGCTCAGATTACAAGGTACAGACTCTTTCAGTGCTAGAATGAAAAATACACATTTGAGCCAAGCAAAGCTATTTGTCTAATGTTTCTCAAAAAATATACATGGGAAATAAGAAATACAAAGTTTTAGGATCAAACTATTATTTAGAATTTAGAATTCTTCTATATTTAGAGTAATTGAAATATTTTCATGAAAATGTAAAAATAAAGCAATATTTATGAAAAATCGCCTAAATTGTGTTTTAGTAAATGGAAAATTTAAGGAAAGGAATGGAAAAACAAGCTTTGTTTCTTTTAAATAGATTTTGACAGGATGTCTAGTGAGAAATCATTTTGCTTGATCTAATATTTTTTATCATTATCACTCACAGCAACTTATAAGACAGAAAAAGTAATTGAAAAACTTTATCTAGAAAAGATCAATATGATCACCTAGTTTGACCTTCTGCATAAGGCAAAGCATGGGATACCATCAAGTGATTTCTACAGCAAGTTAAGAAATTCCACTTGAACTAAAACTTCTTTTCTAGAAAAGCTTTCTGCTGAATCTTGAGACAGTTTTAAAATAATCCTGGTTTAATGACAGCAGTTGCTAGCAGATAGAAGCCATTTCTCCGAAAGGTACTTCAGTGATTGATTATCCTTATCTTAAATATTTGTCATTTATTTCTGTTCTGAATTTGAGTAGCTTCAGCTCACAGCCATGAGAACATTTTTGCAGTCTTTTTATGCCTTCCGAAGGCTAAAATCTTGTCTCCTAGTAAATCTGCTTCTCTTATAGGCACTTATCTACTGTGAACAGGCACCATTTACCTTTAAAGATAAACTAAAAAGACTGAATGTCATGAGTTTTTGTAGTAAAGATTTCCAAGACTCTAGTATTTCTTGTAGCTCTTTTCTAGATATTTCAGTTTGCCAATATGGTTTTTAAAATATGAAATACAGCTGATTGCGAATACCATTTTATTTGAAACACACTTTCTCGATGAAAGCCAAAGCTTTCCATGGAAACATATCGATTTACAGGAGATTTCTGAACTGCCTCAGAATTAGAGAAACAATGAAAATATTTTCCAGGGATATGGCTGACACATGTTCAAGTCATCCCAGTTCAAAGCAGGGATCTTGGATCTTTAACTCCTGTGATCCAGGGGATTGACCTAATCACTAAGACAGCAGTGCTCTATGTTGGTTGTCTACAGTTGCAGTTATTAGGATTTTCATAGCTCACTGAAGCTCAGTGGATCCAGAGTGAGATAAGAGTAGTTCATAATGCGCTGTGAAAGATCTCTCCTGGCATCACTCCTGGCATAAAAATCTAGGGTTAAAATCTCTCACCCAAACACAGAAAAGCAAACACCTACAAAGCTTGAATCATGTCCTAGTAGGAAGCACCACCATCCTGGGTCTCCTTCTAAGGGCTTGTCCAAAAAGGTATCATGCCCAGGCTCTGCTGCAGCACTCCTGTGGGATGTGAGCTTTGCAGTGGCAGGCAAAGGAGGCAGCTGCAACAGAAGTCAAACAATCTAGGTTTGCAGGGTTAAAAACAATGTCTGTGCCTTGAAACACTCTGCAAAACAGAATCCCTGCTTTCCAGATAATCTCGGTTTAAACACAAAAGCTATATACAGTCTCGCTATGTATGATGATAACAGCACCTCTGTTTCTGATTGATCTTTATTTACACAATCAATGACCGCATAGACTCTTGTCTTACTACTACATCATCTTTAGAGCTCATGTTGCAATGATTATCCACTCTTTCAGTCCTTTATCTCAATCATGCTTTTTAGAAGACAGCCTTTATCTTATGGCCTACAATTTTCATTCTTAGATGAATAATCTTGAATTTAGCTGTACTTAAAAGAGATATTTGTTGTTTAGCTGAGCTCCCTATGCTGTCATCAACATACAGCTTTGGAAAGTTTCCATACATCTTGTCCTTCCAGCTGGAGACAAGATTTCCACAGCAGATGTGACTGAGGGAATGGAGCAAAGGGAAAGGGATCAGGACAAAGAGAATGAGAACAGGAAAGCTAAGGAGATTTGCCCTTACTTGCATATAGAAAGACAACTCTGAAAACTAGTGAAAAGGTTTCTAGTCCTTAATCACATACCAGCTATCTTTCCCATCCAGGAGAACCAGGCCCCTGAGAAATGTGAAGCATCCCACACCTTCCAGAGTCCTCTCTGACCCTACAAATAGTCATCAATAAGGTTCATCTCTCCTGCTGCTTCAGTCCCTCATGCAGGCAATCTGTTTTGAAAACTAGTTGTGCCCTTCTCCCTCTCTTCATGACAAGAAATAAATAGCAGTCCAGACAGGAAATTTTGTATGTCTGTGTGTGGGTCTGTCTGTGTTTTCCCAAAATACAGATGTAATTACTGAGCCTCAGGCCAAGAGAAACAGAGACAGATAAATAATGTGTGCCTAAAGGCACCCAGCTTCACAACTCAGCTAGGTCCTGCACAACTCTTCCAGGTAAAGACACAGTTAGGTTCTGAATTTTTGCATGTCCAAGAACACATAGGAGCCAGACATTTATTTTTCTGAAGCACAGGGTGGCATTTAAAGTTTGGTTCAGGGTTTTTTTTAGTGACTACCCAACTTGTGCTGTGTATTTTAGTACTTGTTCTGACATCCTAATATAGAGCAACTTTCCCAGAAGAATGGTAGGAATTAGCAAAGACTCTCTCTCTGTCCCAGGCAAAACGGGTGTAAAACAGAGTTTTTCTGTTTGGCCTGTGCTTTATGAAACTCTGTTCCAAACTCCCTCTATGGAAAGAGTTCAAAGATGTGCACGAGCACTCTTGTAAGGCTATTCCTTATATATGCAAGTTTGCCTCTGGAATTTGTCTTTTCAATATATTTACATATAGCAGATCATTTGTAATTCATCAACTTGAACAGACTCCTCTCATCAGTGTCTGTTTTTCCTATTTATCTCAGAATTAACACAAAGCATTTATTAAACCCAGCTTTTTTCCCCAAGACAACTCACTCCATCTTCTCAAGAGAGTGATCCCTGAAGCCTTTAGTGTGCTGTTAAGGCTCCCAAATTACCCCTTTATTTCAGAAGACAATAACTTTCTTCTTTTGATTTGTAAACACACGGAAAGATTTTCTTGGAAATGCAGCCTCCTACAAAGCTCATTTTTGCCAACTAGCAATAAGCTCTCTTTTCTCCTCTACCTTTCTTTCATCTCCTCAAATCCAGTGGACTTCCAGGGCCCTTAGAGCACAGCCTGAAGGAGCAGGATATATCCCTGCATGGAAAAGCATAGTGTGGGTAAACTTTTGATGTTTTCAATATGTGCGAGTGTTGTGACTACAAGTTAATTGAGGCTCTCCCAATCTCTACTGGTAAAACAGTTCCACTTCTCATTGACATATATTCCTGATTAGTTATACAGTCCAAATTTCAAAGTTATGATATTTGGGAATTTTTTTTTAAATTCCACAGTTAAAAACTGTCTATCCAAATCTGCCCAACACTCTCACCCTTAAACTAAAATGAAAGACCAATTTGCTGGTTTTTAAGGTTTCTAAATACAAGTCAATAAAATATGCAGGGAAAACAGCTTTTAAGAAAGCAATGTTTGAGGGAGAGAGCTAACATACTCATGCAATTTTATTTTAACAAGAAGATTCTCATTAACTGTAACTGCAGGTTTTAGAACATGTAATATATTCTTGGTCTCACAAATCACTGTATGTGCAAAAGGAACACAGAGCAAGCTGTACCTCCCCTGAGGCAGTGGTCAAGGAGAAGGCCTGTAAAAGACACCTTAACAGCTGTGTCAAACAAGAGCAGCTCTCTATCACTCATTTCACAAACCCGCCTCTGAGCCTCCAGGCCTAGCAGCGAGGTGGCACGGACTGGGGCTGCTGTCGCACAGTGACACAGGCACAACATTATTTCACACTAGGAAAACAATCAGTGTCGCAGCAGATTAACATAAGCCCCTTTTCTTTTCCAGAGTGAGGAATTTCCTGATTACCATAAGCTGCAACCTCATTAAAATATCACAAGGAAAAGCATATTTCTGATATTTCCAACGCTTTTGGTTTTTCAATTTGCTCATCCTCACCAGGAGCAGTTATCAAGAGTGTGGGAGGACAACTCCTGTTAACCAGAAGCAGCCTTCAAGGGCAAACATCTCTGATCCAGGCTCTTGAGGAAGTGGAAAAACAATCCCCAAATGTAAATCTTCAAAGGGTAGCATGAAGACTATTCTGGGCAAAAGCAAAGTGTGTGTCCCCCTCAAGTTTAATATCACTTTTTTAACTCAATTTTCAGCTTCTAAACCAGATAACACTATAAACTGAGATGGTTATTTTTCTTTTTTTTTTTTTTTTTTTAACTGAGTTCCTGCTTTTGGACTCCACTGGGCAACGTTTTTCAAAAAAATCCCAAAACTGATACTGATAATGCTGCAGACAATGAACAGTGTATGAGTTAGGGTGAATACAAAATATAGGTAGAATATTGGCGGCCCTGTGATAGGTGAGAAGCCAACCGAACAGTGGAAACAGTCACATACAGCTACTCCCTCACCAGTTTGCATTTGTTATGATGTCTGTGGAGAACAGCACTGGAACAGCATTTGATTAATCTCCAAATGAGGTGAATCAAAGAACTATTTACTCCAGACAGCTTGTTTCAAGCTTTCACAGAAAAACAGGTGGCTTCTTAGGGAGAAATGTGATGGATTTTTAGTAGGAATATGAGTACAGGTCTCCCTCCATTTAAAACAACTCTTGGCTGCTGTTTCCAAGCATAATATAATTTATCAAGCAGACTGAGCTAAAGAGGGGGTTGCAATCCAGCCTGGTGGTAGTTCATTTCCTCCAGCAATGCTCTCCTGATCACTAGAATGTGTGGGACTAGATTAATATCAAACAGAAATTGCATCTGGAGAAAATATCTGAAGCTTTACCTCTTGTTTTCCTTCTGCAATGGATTAATGGCCAGACCTCTCTGAGATACTCAGTGAAATCAGGCAGATTGTGCTCAAAGATCAGCACAGGATGGAGAGCACCCAAGTTCAGGTCCCTGCTGCTCTGGAATTTGCTTCATAGCAAGCACAAGCCCCCCACAGCAAACTATAATGTCAGTCTCCATGGGGCTGTCCATTTGGCAATGCTGCACATTCCTCACACATGCAACAAATAAATTTTGAGTAAAAGAGAACATGAACAGACAGGTTCTGTCGCACTCACATGTTGACATTAGCTGAAAATCAAAAGAGTTCAAGTAACACCCCCCCTAGCAAATGCAAGGGATAAAAAGAATTTTAGCTTGAAACTGCAATGCAATGACTAAGTAAATAGTATTTCATATGTGGCCTGTCACACAGAGATATACAGGGTATGCAGCCAACAATTACACTGGAAAGTGCATATGATAGAAAGGACTATATGAAACAAACGGAAAGATTATTTCTAAAGAAATTAAATTACTAAGGCAGAATTCTTACCTGAGTTACCTAAATTCATGAGCTAAAGGCACAGAGGTATATTTAAAGTATCAATAGATGAGGATCTCTAAATGAGCACAGATTTAATAGAAGAACATCTTGTGCCTGATGGTCTTTCTTTTATTTTAGTTAGTTGCATAAAGTTATCTCAGTATATACCTTATATAACGTGGTCAAATATTACAATACTGCTTTATCTTAATCTAAGTAAGTTATAAAATAAGTTTATCAGCTGCTTTGTGATCAGACCAAGCTCTTCTGACCTCTGTCTCTAAAGTTTCAGTTATATAACTTCCTAATACACCAACTTAAGTTAAATTGGTATGAGCTGCCTCTATTGTTACTCATTTATGCAAAATTACTATCCTCATTTTAATCATGTTCCATCCCTAATGGTTACCATATACTATTTTCTACACTGTCTAAAACAAAATCTTACACTTAGGCCTACCAAATGACTTGAGATTGAATGCTAGCTCTCTTAATGCACATGTGCACTCAGACCAGAAGTCCATTCAGGCTGATGTGCCATCTTGGTTAATATGCAGCATCCAAAAAAAAAAAATTATCTCTGTTATGGAAGAAATATCTTGAATAACAATTATTCCTAGAAATTTGTAAATTATTAAAATAACATTTTCTATTCTGCTCTAATGACACTTTGAATTTTTAGAAGAAAAATATAGAAATAGTACAAAAAATTAAAAAATAAATTAATAACTTAATGAATGCTTCTAATCCAGCAGCTTGGCCATTTCACTTTGATTAGATAGCACAGAGGATCCAAGACATGTCACCTCTAGGATCCCTGGGGCTTTTATTGTCCTAAGTACACAATCAAAGAACAAAGCCAGATGCCTTCAAGTCTTCAAAAAATCATTTCAGGGACAACCTGTGATTTTGCTCTTCATGCAGAGTGCACCACTGCATTAATTGTGAATGGAAATTTATGCATATTCAAATCCCAAATAGCCATCAGGCTTTGGCTGGCTTCTCTTTGGTCCCTTCCATTAAGCAATCATGAAAATTTTAGAAGCTCAGTTTTGCATAAGAAGTCAGCTCTTTATTGATTAATGAACAGATAGCGTATCGCCAAGGTACATACGTTGCCCCTCTGAAGAGAATATGCCCTTACATCCTCGGTTAATTCAGTGGAGGGGCAGAGAAGGGTCCAACTTCCAGTTTCCTCCAGCACACAGAACAAGGACACATTTTCCTGCAAAAAGGAGTTGCTTACCTCTGTTTTACACTCAATTTTCACTTAAGTGTAGATGCAATTTCAGTCATGTCTAAACAGGGTCCTTTTTGTACCCCTTTTGAGCTGCTATAAGCAAATGATGCTTTAAGATGGGATCATTAAGCCCAAAGAAACAGATTTTTACTGGTATGGGAGCATGGGACTATTAATCTCAGAGTGGTGGGTCACACTCCATGTTGGGCACCAAAAAGGACTGTTGTTAACCCAGATTGGCAGCTCAGCTCCACACAGCTGCTTGCTCGGTCCTCATTGGAATGGAGGAGAAAATCAGAAGGGTAAAAGTGAGAAAACTTGCATAAATGAGTTGCGATGAATAGAGTTTAGTAGGTAAAGCAAAAGCTGTGTGCACAAGCAGAGCAAAATAAGGAATTCATTCACTACTTCCCATGGGCTGGCAGGTGTTCAGCCATCTCCAGAAAAGCAGGGCCATCATGCATACCAGTTATTCGGGAAGACAAGCACCATAACTCCAAATGTCTCCCTTCCTTTTTCTTCCCCCAGCTTTTATTGCTGAGCACATCATCATATGGTATGGAGAATCCCTTTGGTCCATTATCCCAGCAGTGTCACCTCCCAGCTTCTTGTCTACTCCAAGTCTGCTGATTGGTGGGGCAGCATGAGAAGCAGAAAAGGCGTCGATGCTGTCCATATGTTCTCAACAGCTTTCAATACAAATTCAAAACTTAGCATGGTACAAGCTACTATGAAGAAAATTAACTATCTCTATATATTTTTGAGCCTACTAACTTAATTGGAACAGAAACCTGGATTCAAAGGTTTAATTTTATGTTCTGGATCCCAGGCATGATGCCTGTTTCTGCCTCACCTTGCATTTTCTCTTTACACCTGTGAGAGGAAGTTGAGAAACTGAGACTATAAACATGAACTATTTTCCACTGAAAATGCAGGCATGTCTAAAGAAAGCATTGTAAGCAGATGGCCAAGTACCATGCAGGTGTGAGCTGCTCCAAACACCCTCCTCAATTCCTTCATCTCAGCCCTCTCCATTTTCAGCTACCCCAGTACAAGCCAGAGACTGTTGAAGGGGCTGGGCTGGCTGCTTATTCTTCAATTAATCTGCTCTGTCAACAGTGAGGCTGATGTAATTGTTTATTCCTTTGCAGGTTTTAATGAGGAAGATGGAAACCACCACCACCTCTTCCCTATCTTTCCTTTTTCCTTTACCAATGATACCAGGGAGAAACTAAATATTGTTCCTTACATGCGCAGAGTCACTGATTAAATGCAGTCACCTCCCTCTATGTATGCCCACAGTCTTCTCATACTTTTACAAGGTGTCACACAAAACAAATATTAGCCCTAGGCAACAGAGGAGAGCAAAATAAAGTTTAGCAAAATAAAGGCACTTATACTCATGGATCTCAAATAATTGGTCATAGCTTATTACAGGATCCAGCAAAATCTAATGAAACTTCAAGAGGATCTTAGAAAACAATCTCCATGCTGTTACTCTCTGCATAGTCTCAAAATTATGGGGCTAACAGAGAAGGCACTTGAAAATAAAATAAAATAAAATAAAATAAAA
>NW_010206943.1:0-48897 GCF_000695765.1 Mesitornis unicolor
GCTTATTTTCAGGGGGAGATACGGGGATTTTCTCTTGTAAAAGAGAGTGAACGCTCCTTTTCCTGTCAGGAAGGAGTTTCACTCTGAAAATACCCCGCTTCTCCCCCCGCGATCGCCCGTAGCGGGTAGAACAATCGGCCTCAGAACAATGAGCCTGACAACTCCGGCCGGCGCCGCCAGTGCCATCTCTCTGGGAAGCCCCCTTCCCAGCCTCAGAACTGCCCTCGCACCCCAGGGCCTGCTCGGGTGGGTGGGCACAGGTCATCGAATGCAGATTCAGATGGGAAAGTTGTCAGCGTTGTCGCCTTTCCAGAGGTTTTGCCCGAAATTGCCTGAATTTGTATCCAAAGACAGCGCTGTATTTCAGGTTACCATAGTTCCGCTACCGGTTTTAACCAAGCGGCGAAACGATCCCGTGTTAAAATGGAAGTTGACCTTTCTTTCGGGAACAAAATATGGATTGCAAAAAATCAGAGAAAAGCAGATTCACATCAGTATTACCTGCTAGTGCCTTATAGCCATGTCTGGCTGCAGTCATCTTCTCAGTGATGAAAGGCTGAAGTTATATAGGCCTCGTATGAATTTTTCTTCCATTCAAGTATAAAACCCTGCCAGTTTTAATAGGTAGAGCTGGATTTATGAAGCATTTCGATCAGAACTGGAATCTCATATTAAGTGTGCCTGTCCAAGAACTGATTTGGATGCATCAGGACTAGGAGCTGATTGTCCTTAACATCAATAATAACCCTCTTCAAACAAATTCCAAAGCAGTTCTACAACAGTGAGGTGTACAGGAATTTTCTCTCAGTTACAAGTTGTATGTAAACTTAAACAGTGCCATGACAGCATAGCTAGCAATATTAGAAGCTTGTTAACATTATCTCTTAGGGTTTGTTTCACAATAGAGTGCCTGCCTCTCCCTAAATTCCAACCAAAGTATTCAAGTTTTACAACATAATTATCTATAATTGTATAGAATGGGATGTTTTCCTGATTACTTGACCAAAAATTACTTTAGTGGGTTTTTTGTTTGTTTTCGGAAGATGTGGGGGGTGTTGTTTATCTTTCTGCCTTCAGAAAGTTCCATTTTATCTAATACATAACATACTGACATGCTTTAAATTTTTAAGTTATTAGAATTACAAGCTGAGTGTTGCTTGCAGCTAAGCTTAGAGATAAAAGTACAGTGTTTTGCCCTCACAGGAGACCTGAATTTAGAATATCCACTCTCACACACACACAAACACACACCCATTTCTGTGTTTGAGGAAAAGCCTGTCCAAGAACAGTCAGATTTGAGGACACTAAAGATAAATACTGTTTTTCACTGTCAGTCAGGCTCAATGGGTCCACCTCTTGGTAGTATGACAACCACTATAGGTCACTTTTTAGCACAACTTGTGGTTTAGGAATAAAAACTTCTTACCCTGTAAAATCTTCCCTCTAAAGACTGCTTACATTTTTATATTGAGGAATATAGTGCACTCGTTAGATACAGAAGTCATTTAAATTGCACCTAAATAAGAAAACAAATCCTCAAAAATCCCCCAGATTCCACCCTGCAGAATTCTACAGATAGTGCCATACATTACTCCAGAAATACTTGAGCAGTGGCTTCAGAATAATGCATTTTAATGTGGAAATGTTAAGATAGCTTCTTCAAACAGAGTCTCTGTACAGTAATCAGTGCTCTTTTTGCTCTTATATGGTAATTCTGAGTGATACTTAAAATACTGGGGGGGGGGAATCAATCTGCCATCTGAATTTTATTTTTACATTTCTGCTCGCTATAGAGAAATACTACTACTTGCTAAGTAGAAATTATTATTAGGATTATTATTATTACTTTAAAATTACCTCTTTGAAATTCTTGTGTTATTTTTGAAGAGATCTCACTATATAATGCCAAGTAATATGTGATTAAATGGTGTTTATGTAACACGATTTTACACCCTGGAATTGTTCTACTGCATAGCTTTGAAGAATGCTACCAGTTCCTAAAATGATAATCTGAATTACTTGCACAAGTACCGTGGGGTTTTTTGGGGGTAAATAGGGGAGTGGGAATTATTTTTTTTAATGATGCTATGCTAAGTTTTCTTCCTTGCCTCAATGTAATTTACATGTTATCAGGAAAAATTGGTTTACAGAAATCTTTGCACATTGATTAATTGGTTGTTTTGGGATTTTGCTGTGTTTTTTTGTTGTGGTTTTTTTGTTGTTTTTAAGTAAAAAAACATTTCAGGTATTTTCAAAATAATATAAATGAATCTTTCTTTTTAGCCTCTTCTGAAGCAGTCACCCTGGAGCAATCAGAGTAGCGGCTGGAGCACAGGAAATATATCCTGGGGAGGAGTGCATGGCAGAGACCATCGTAGAACTGGAAACATGGGAATTCCAGGAACTATGAACCAGATCTCTCCTTTGAAGAAGCCCTTTTCTGGTAATGTCATAGCTCCTCCTAAATTTACTCGCTCTACTCCATCACTGACACCAAAATCATGGATTGAAGATAATGTTTTCCGAACTGACAACAACAGTAATACTCTCCTTCCTTTGCAGGTAAGGATGGTGTGTAACTGGTGTGTTCATAGTCTTGCATAGCATTTTGGCTTCATCCATTCTAAAGGAGAATTAAACAGTGGTTACAGCCCTGATACTTTGTTTGAAAATTGTACATTTCTATCTTTAGTCCTAAATTGCAACTAACATTTTTCATGTATTCAGCAATACAGGATTCTTACAGTTAGTTAAGAATGTTGACTGTCAAGAAAGACAGAAAATGTAGCTGCTGAGGCAGCAGTAGAAGAGCATAATATGTTTAATCCAGCAAGTATTTTCTGCCTATTGTAATGCTTATATTCTTATGAGACCCTTTAAAACTTGATTTTTTTTTTTTTGTTCACTTTTCCTTGTACATAGGTTTTCTTACTTTTGTAGATGTCTCTGAGTCTTTGTCATGTTTGTGTTTTACTGGTATGTTAGGGTGACATTTGCATGTTAGTGAGTTTTTCCCTCTGCATTCTAGCAATTTTTATGTTACATTTTGGTTGGAAACCCTGTGATTTAGAAGTGTTAAACAGGAGGATGTGTCTTAGAACTAAAGATCTGCTTTCACCTCCTGCATTTTGCCAGTGACATCTTATGTGACTTTAGGAATGTCACTAAACTCCAGCCTCAGTTACCTGTTGGTAAAATGTTATTTTTCCTATTCCTGCTTATATTAATTTAATCATAACATTTCTTGTTAGTGGAGACCTTTATTAGTTTGGATCCCAATCTCAGTTGCTTTTCTAGCAATTTATAGTTTTTTGATGTTTTTTGTAAAATAAAAAATCTCAGACAACTTATTTTAGAAACAATGCATTTTAAACTATAAAGCAGATTATTCCATTAATTCTGTACTTCTTTAATTTTTGTTATGCTTGTGTCAGCCTTGTTTTGTCTCACACTGAGCTACTATATTTCAGCAAAAGTAAAAAAGATAATATGCAGAGAAAATAATTAAAATGTTTCTTTATCTCCATATAAGGCTATTATAGTTGGTTTTTGTTAGGTTTCACATAGAGTAACGTGGAGTTTCATTTCTCGTAATTGTGAACATATTTGACTTTGTACAGCTGTATTTGCATCAATTAGCAAGCTGATCCTTATGTAGCTGTAAGAGCAGAAAACTGGTGCTCCCTGGGACCAGATTTCCCACTAGAGTTCCTGTTTTTCTTACCATTTAGCACAAGAGGCCATGTCCTGACTCTATCCACGTGAGCTCTGGTACTTGCGGTATTCTTGAGGCTGATGGTGACTTTTGTACCTATCTAAATTCCAGTGAGGATTTGCCTATGCTGTGAAGATGTGTTCCATTAAGTAGTCTTGCTAGCTAGAATATCATAGTTGAATAATTTTTGTGTGGGAGGAAAGATGGGAAAAAAGGTGCTATTCTTTATGTATTCAACCTGATCTGTTAAGGAGAACAGATTACAGATAGGTAATGCTTTACGATGGAGGGATCCAGGAGTAGTGGAAAGTAAACACTGAAATGTCTCCCAAAGATGACAACCTAAGGAATGGGGTTAAAATTATTAATGCCGTCATATGCTGGAGCTGCAGTGACATATACATTGGAATTCGTACGCGGCTAAGCACAAGTTGTGAATATACTTACTCGTTCAATACATCTTACAAGTCAGTGTAACTATTACTGTGAACTTTGAGAAGCTTCTGCGGCAGTCATCCTACATAGATAAACTAATTTTATGTATAAACAAAAGTCTTGTGCATTCCAACTATAATCTAAATAAATCCTATCTAGTAGGGTAGAAAAAAACCCTTGCAATTTATAATAAATTAATGTTTCCATTTGGGAGTTGTTAAGGTTTTTTTGAAGAGATAGTAAAGAGACAAGGTGGGCATACTTAATTGTTGTTGGTCTTACCTGTGAGCACAGAGCCACCAATTAATTAGACCTGTTTGTCTGGCTATATCTGTGCTGTAGATCTAATTGTGCTTACATCTCCCTTGCAAGTATGAAGTCACAGTTGCAGAATACAGTAAAACTGCTCCTCTTTGAAGGGTTGCAGTGTTATCTACTGCTATAGTGGAAATACTAGATGTTTCCATAAATTCCTTTGCTATGCTGAAACCTTGCTCTTATTTTTCAGTTACTTTACCATTGTTATGTGGTTAATTCCTTGTGATGACTGTTACATTTTGGAAGTCATAATGAAAATGTTAAATAGAGCTTGGAGCTCGTGCTTCTTTTCATCAGGACTTGTGTTGGCGATTGCGATGCTGTCAAACACCCATCTTGCTAATTTGTACTGTGCTTGTCTCCTTCCATAAAAGGCTGAGGTATTTAGATTGAGGATTCTTAAAGATACAGTAGCAATTTCAGAAGATACTAAAAAATAGCAGTCATCAAATTTTGTGCCATTTGGAAAGTCTTACACGAAAGCGTTGATGTGTACGTGGAAGTTACGTATTCCTTCCAAGCTTCCATAGAGCGAGTACATCCTACCATGCATGGGGAATACGTACTGCATTGTTCACAGTTTAGCAGGATACTTTTCCACATGATCACACATCTTTGTTTTAACTGCAGTAATCATTTTGTATGGCAGGGGACAAAGCACCTTTCCTCTGAACTTTAGCTGGCTCGAGCTTAGCAAATGAAAACAGCTTAGGAAGGCCAGTGCCCCCACTGCCTAACTTTCTGTAGATCATTAATGTTCTGCTACCACATTTTTCCCCCGCTAAGTCCAAATGGCATTCAGCAGCGTCAGCACCTCATCCAGTTTCTGTAAAGTACGTACCTGTTGCAAACAAGATAAGCCACACAGGAATCGTACACAAATTCAAAACTTTTCCCTTCCATGACATTTCTTTATTCTGTGGTGTTAGCATTGATGGATGGTCCTCACTATAGAACTGACATCAATTCCGATGAAAGTAATGTTTCTTGCTATTAAACTAATATACTAGTGACAGTGATTGTAATTACTGATAACTGAGTAAGTAATTATGTGTAGTACCTAACGGGATGAAAGCAGATTTTCTGTACTTCAGAGTTAAAACTGAAACATGTCTTATGTGAAGTTGAATTCACAGTGACCACAGTAGTTACAGTAAAGCTGCTTTTGCTTACAGCAGTTATGAAGGACATCTCTTAGGAGAATTTTCCGAAGTTCAAGAGTTTTTTTTTGTTTTTGAATAAAAGTAGTTAGACATCATGGCAACACTGATTTCAACGTGAGCCAGTTAAGCCAATAGTCAAGTGTTTCTTCTGTGACTCACTATAAGCTTTTATTCTCCCTCAGATTTTTAAGATAACACAAACGACATTAATTTTTTTTTTCATAGATAAAACTGTGTCTACAAGTTTAAGTTCTGTCACACTGCTTGTACCATTATAGGTACTTTACATAGGGAAGGGATTGCTGGCTTGTACTGGAATCATTAAGGAGCGTTTAGAAGTCTTGTCAGGTATTCACAGCCTCTAACTTAAGCATTTAATTGAGGTGCCTGTTTCTCTTCCCTTGGAGAGAATCTAGGCTCCTTATTTAGATAATCTAATTCTCTAGAAGAACATACCTGGCACCACTGACCACATACAGCCCCCGGTTTAGACAGGTTGCGTGTCAAGAAGTTAGACAATATGAATATTCTCTCTTAGGCTCTGATTCAGATTACAAAAAAATGAATGTAGGATTCAAAGCTAAAAATATATTTCTAATCCTAGGTACTGCTTTAAAAAAAAACCAACCAAACGTGCTTCAGACATTCTCGTGGCCAAAACTCAAGCACAGAAGTCAGTGTTCTGTATATTCATTTTTTTTTTCATTTACATTTCTTGGATGAGGAAAAAGAATAATGATTTCTGGTTTGTTTTTTTTTTTCAAAAATATTGCAGTGTCTGCTAACCCTATTCTCATTGCAAGCTTAATGTTTCTTAATATCTTGCAAATAAGCTTACTGAAACCTATTATAACAGTTTAATAATACACTTTGGTGTTCAACTATTTTCATTCCAGTAAAAACACTGCATTCTATGAATATGGATTTAGTTTCTGTGTCTCAGAATTCTGAGTTCAGGAAATACACTGCGTGTCCGTGTGTTTTTCACCTTGATTTGTCCTTCCTGTTTGTTCAAACAAGCAGTACATACAATGTCCATAGTCCTAAAAGCTGAGCTTTATTATTCTGTGTTTGAATATAGCTCTCCAGCTGGGGATTTGTATGGTAAGGTACCGTCTCGCACAAACACAGATTTTTCTTTTTATATTTATTTTTGAAATGTGCTAAACTTTTCAAAGAAACCAAAACCCTTGCAAAGCAAAATGAGTTTTAAGATTGTACATCACAGCAAGTGTTAGTTTTAGTTTAGTTTAAACTGCTGTCATGTTGCTTCTGTCTTAAAATCACTTCCACTCAGAGGATTTCAAATTCTCAATTATGACAGTTTTAGTACAGTTTATATTTATTATTTATATATTTATTACCTTAAGAGTTTCAATGACTAATCTAGATAATACCAGTCAATACTGGTCAATGCAGAGCAACTTGCTAAAGTAGGATTTTTAATGCCATAATTAGAGTCCTAAATAGGTGGCCTGTTTCTTCAGGAGTGCCGAGTGTTTGGAAGCTGTGTTAAACTCGGGAGTATTTAGTTGTTAAGTTCTTAGTCTTCAGGCTAGTGTAACTGTCCAAACACTGATTTGTAAGCCGTGCTTTATCAGTTTTATTTTCCCTAGAGCAATACCTGCAACAGAACAGTGTTTTTGAGATTTTTAATGCAGTAGGTTGATTACCTGGGGCTGATTTAAATAACGTACTAAACCAGATTTTTGTGTCTGGGAACCATACTGTGGATACCTCTTAACTGGAGAAAAACATCTACTGCTGTACATTTAACTTCAGGATCAAGACTTTTGTGCAAATAATACTTTGAGCTGCACAGATGAACGATTCAGAGCAATAAATTAGCAAAAAATTTGTCGAGCTTACCAAGTAAGTATGTCTTGACTTGACTTTTTATTACTTCTTATGAACCAAGAATTCTCTCCTACTGTTAAAATTTGCTTCAGTTATTGCAGCTTATTCTATTAATGCAAGTAAAAATCGGAGTTAGGAAAATTCAGCAAAATCTTTAGCAGCCATTGATAATACAGCAATGATATAGCACACTTCACCTCATTCTGTCTGCCAAAGCACGGTTGTTCTGTAAAGTTAAAATGAATGTGTTCTCACCTAAGATCTATCCAAAAGTATATTTACTGTATGCTGTGAGGCATTTGCATTTAAGTACTCAAGACTGTATAGACAGTTTGGGATGGGAAGGAGATGAAGAGAGTAAAAAAAAAATACAGAAAAACCAAGAACACAAAACTTGAATAACAACTTCCCCTTCAAATGTCTAATTGTTCCTTTAAGTTGTTTTTTGAAGCTATTCGTACACAAATCTTCTAGACTTGCCTCATAAGTCAATCTTGCCAAGCCTTTAATAATTTCCATAATGTGTCTGGTTTGTTTCCAGTTTATGAATGTATATTCTTGAGCTGAAGTACTCTGGTATTGGTGCAGAACATGCTGCTGGGATTTTTGTTTGTTTTTAAATGCCTATGTAGTTGGGAAGTAGGTATGTCTCTGCCACAGGACCTGTTCTTGGTGAGTTTTAGGCTCAGTTTAGCTAGCTGACTTAGCTGATTGTGTAATTTTAACTTCTAAGCACTTCTGTTGTCAGGTTGACCATTCACAGATGTCTACCAGATATTATAGTTCATTTAGTTCACCACTAATGACGCTATGGAAAGTAACCAAGCAATTTCATGTGTCTACTTTAAGCCTTCCTCCTTGCTTTTTTATAGAGCTAAAATTGTAGTAAGTCGTAGGTTTTCATATTAAGTTTCTCATTTACACTAGTTATGGTTTCAACAAGGGGCTTATGATTATAGTATGTCATCACTAAAATGAGAATGACTTGAAGTTTATAGATGGTAGCAAAGATGATATTTTAGGATATATAATGTACTTACTGTTATGTTATTACTGCTAATATTAACGTTGAATACTATATTTGTGTATTCTTTTAAGTTTATGAATACTTTATTATTAAATCAGCGTCACTTTCTAGTCTTAAAATACATTTTTATTCCGGTCAGTTTTAAGGTGAAAAAATGGAACTTGTTAACATTTTAGTTTGGGATGGGATTTAAAAAAATATATTTTTTTCATTGGGCTTTTAAAAAATCCGTTAATTCAGCAAGGTCAAATCTCCAGAGTCTTTTGCAGACAGCTAAGACTGTACTCAAAACTCAGTAGAAGCTTTATGACTTTTGTTTCAAGACCCCATCAGATGGTGCTACATTTCTTCAGAATATGAAGGGATGAGTAAAGGAGCGTATTTTAAAGATTCTTGCATTTACTGAATTTAATACTTATGTTAGAAGTCTCATTTTTTACTTCAAGGAGTCCTACAGATCAGTAGTTTAAAGCACGTGTCCAGCATTCAAAGTTGTTTAACTTTTTAACTATGAACACCTATTTTTAGTGTTTATGGTTAAAGATCAGCAAAACTGTATTCACTGTTTAATAGTTTCTATCTTTGTATTTGATTTACACGTAAATGACAACATATAAGCTTTGAGGTGTGACTGCACTGAGTTTCAGCAAATGCTCAAACAGGGTAATCTTCACATAAATTGCATGGATATATTTAGAAGCCCTAGAGAGGTTGTTCCAAGAAAATGATTTGTCCAACAACTTGGTGTAGAAACTTGCTTTTCAGAGAAAGCAGCCCTCCTCCCATTCGTTCCACGTTTAGACACGAGGGGAGGACTTCTGAATTGCACACTCTGTAGATGTATTTTGCGTGACGTTGTCAAAAAGTCCTTCTGGCACCAACTGTATTCTGTGGGTAGGACAATTCATGCTTATTGTGTAAATTTGTAACAATTCAGAAAGAATTACCACTTTTCTGTAAATGTTCCTACACAGTCTTAACTTTTAAATTGAGGTGACAATTTGCCTCTGAATCTGCAGACAGTTATACCAGAACCACGTTTTCAGTTCTGCTGTTTAGAATGCAGATATGATTCTGGTGTTGGAAAGGTAGGTCAGGCAGGATTCAAATGTTTATACAGCTGAAAAGAAATAAAAAGCTACTGTGAGAATTCATAGTGCTTGGGAGAGGTTAACTATTAGCTTTGGGGGAAAAAACTGGCATTATGTTGTGACATTCCACCGAGACGTGCACCTTCTGACACAACAGGAGTTCACTTGCTTCTTACACAGGACTGATGGGCCACAGAGGTGAGGGAAATGCAAAATATTTTACAGGAATTCAGCCTTGACAAAGAAGGCTTTTGGAGTCAAGATGATACAAAACTTGTATTAACATGTGCACTTATGTATCAGTGCCTTTGTACTAGTGATTATCTTTAGTTGTATTAGTTCAACACGGCTGATGAGCAGTTATCTTTTAAAACAACCTGGAAGTACTTTTAAAACAACATGGAAACAGTCCCAAGAATTACAACTATTTCCATGTTGTTTTAAAGGTAGTTCCAGGTTGTGTTAGAAGATAGTTGCTTATCAGTGGTGTTGAAATAATGAAAATAAAGATAGTCCCAAGAATCAGGACTATTTCCATGTGCATGGACAATGATCTAAAACAATCACATTCAGCAGTAGTACTTTTTGTGCTTGTCCCAGAGACTGAGGAAAATCACGGTGGAAGTTTTCTGATCTGGTAGAGTGTGCTCTGGTAGAACTGTCCCCCTGCAAAGCAGTGTGGGGTTTTTTTTTTCTGCTGCAGAACTTTCCAGAAAGCCTTTGCTGATGTGACCTACATTATTGAAAGACTTTTAAGTTCTGCTTTGAAATGAAAGTTTCATATTTGCATAGATGGTAACTGCACTCTTTAAAGATAGGGTGTATATGTTACGGGAGCACAAAGCAGTGCGCACAGCGTTATCAAGCCTAGTTGCACAAAGGCTTAAAATTAATCTTGTACCCAAAGAGTGACTTACTCTTTTTAGAAAGAGCTAAATTTCAGATAATGTTGCTTAATAGTATGTAGTTCATCAGTGTGAATTGGAATAGATGTTAAAAGTTTGAAGCTCTGATTACCTAGATATTACCCAAACTCACAAATGATTAGTGTGATGTGGGTAGTGACATAATACAATTCCCATATTTAAATCCTTCTTAAATCCTATAAAATTGTTATATTGTATGGTGCATACCTATTTCATGTTTCCACTACTAGAAATTAATAAAATTCTAAGAAACAAAGCTCTTTTTAAAATTTTATAGACATGAACCTTCTAAGGTGTAAAGAGGATGGGAAAAGTTTTTTTTCTTCTGCTTCCAGCAGCACAAGACCTCTTACTGTGGATACACAAAACTTGCAAAAAAGAATGATGCAAGTGTGCGGTTGCAGTCATTGCCCCATGTCAGGCAGTGAAGCCGTTGACAAATGAATCACAAACGCATGTTTTGTGTTTTACTTTTCCATTTCTCCATAAGGTCGTTGACCAAATGGGCCAGTATTAAGAATTAACCATGATGGAGCCCTTTCTTACAGGTTTTTGCTCTCCAGAGCAAAGTTAATTCTGCAGTAATGAAACCATTTGCCAGATACTCATGTGTTATCTCAGCATACACTGTTTTTTGCAAGAGCACTTACAACCTACCAAGTACTGACTTACGCTGAATTTAAGAGTGCATAAAAAATGCTGATGAGATACCTTCTGAATGCTTGGGGACAGTAGGGAGCAAATCCAGCTTTGTCACTGCTCACACCTTCTACTGCTTGCTGCTTCTAAGCAAGTTTGCTGTGGTGAGCAGGTCCTTTTCATTGTGCTACTGCAAAACAAATCTGCAAGGACATGGAAGCAGAGTAGTTGCTTCAGTTTGGGACCACCTAGTCCCAAAATAGTGCTGCTGGGAACTAAAATAGTACTGGAGACTTGTTGGCAGTTAAACCGGGTTGTGTAGATCATCTCAGAAAGTATCAGTGGCATTTAGTCTGGGACATGGCAGGAGACAAGAGTAACCTACATTTTAATTTTTCATGAAAATTACCTAAAGGCATCAAAAAAAATTAAAGGATCTCATCAAATAAGCATAGCAGATTGTTTGCCCAACAGGAAGCCATTACACTTTATAGTTGTTTGAGGGAGAGCAAGCTGAAAAAAAGGCTTCTCCCTCTTCATCCCAATGTTGTATGAAGTTGGCTAAACTTTCCAGGAAAGATGAAAGTCCAATCTTAGTTTCACCATGGCTTGTTTTGCAAAGCTGTTGGTAAGTCAGTTTCTGACTCATAGAAAACCTCTATTTCAAAGCTTGCTTTTTCACTCCTCAAACATGAATAATACCTGCGTGCTGAAGGATGTAGTTTGAAATTAATCTATGTTCTGCTGAACTGTCGTGGAAAGTCGCAGTGGGCGTGGGTCAGATCCCTTCTGTCCCACTACATATGTTTTAAGTGGAGGGCTGCATCTTCAGTGAATTTTAATGGTCATGGGATGGGTGTGGTTTCTTTCACCCTACTCTGCTGAATTACTGCAGTGCAACCAGAGAGGAGACAACAGTAAAATTAAGGCATGATTAAAGGATTCCTTGAAGTGCAATACAGAAGCCTTGCAAGTAGAAGAGAAGTAAGGTTTTACACAAACTTTTTCTTTCTCTGAAGGTATCTCAGAAGGACCAGTTAGATGTCATCTATTTTCTGTTTAACTTGGGTGTATCAGAAAATGTGGGAGAAAATGTCTTAGTTGAGCATAAAATCAGTGAAAATGTTTATGATTTATTACAATAACTTTTATTATCTTCAGTGAAAATATTTATAAAGCATTATGGTAACTCTTACTAATCTTCCTGTGCAAAAAAATGTTCTTTGTAAGGCTAATAATCTGTTAGTAAGCTTTGCAACATCTTCTTTTCATAGTTTAGTTTTTATTTTCTCACCTTTAACCATTTAGCACTGACCATTTGTAACTGCAGTCTTTGCATGCAAAGGTCTCAGATTCATCACTCAGAAGCCAGGAAGCACAGTCTCGGCAGGGGGCTGCGGGCCCATGCGAGGTACTTAGCCAAGCACCAAGAAGAGGCTTGCTTTTGTATGAGGTGACTCCTTGTCATGGAGTTTCCCACCTTGCTCACTATTTAACTGCTGCAAGAAATGAAACTGAGGTTTTACAGACGTGAGTCTCCTTCATTACACAGCCTAATGCTTAACTCTGCTGTGCATCACTAGAGATGATTCAAGCAGTTCTGAAGGACACAGGCTATCAAAGTGCATACACAGCAGAATTCTTCACAGCGCATCTCTGGTTTTATATGTGGATGTTATCAAACTTATGTTAAAAATGTTTAAAAGTCTTAATAAATTCAGGTAGCTTAAGCTTTTGTATCAATGTCCATCTCCAGAGTGTCTGAGTGTAGCCTTTAGAAAGCACCTTTGTCTTCCTATCAAGTTTCCTGTTAAACAGTACAAAATTTGTATTCCATTACTAAGGATTTTGTTCTCTTTTAGGATCGAAATAGAATGTATGACAGTCTGAATATGCACTCTTTGGAAAACTCCCTTATTGACATTATGAGAGCAGAGCACGATCCACTTAAAGGTATGTTATTATTCTAAATGAAGAAAAAAAAGGTCATCCATTCTGCATATCTGAATTAATACTGATTGGTAATTTAGACTGTAGTTGCATATTAAAATAGCAAATTAATTATGTTCTCAACTGACAGGAAAGGTCAATCTTATTCAAAATATTGATTTACAGTTGTTTAAAACTTAACTTAAGCTTTAGTGCCTTCAAAGGTTTTTTCCCTCTCCCCTCCTTTCCCCCAAGAAATTCATAGTTTTATTAGATATTTATTTGTCTGCAGTAGGAAATTCTGCCTCAGTTTGTAAAGACTCACTGTTCTGTTAGAGGTAGCCAAAAGAGAGTGGGAGGGGAATCAAACAGCTACCAGTGTTAGCTGGTTTGTTTTCCGTTTCTTTCCAGTGAAAGCTGAAAAGAAAATTAAGTCTACTGATTAATTCAGGTTTTGTCCTTTCAAATATTTCTTCAAAGCCCCTGGAGGATAATAATGCATTTAATTGTCCAGTTTCTGTTTGTATGAAGAAGTCCAGAAATACACTCTTACCATTCTGGGCTCTGTTCAAATCCTTTGGATACAGCAGTAAGCATATAGCGAGTATCTGTGGGCTTTGATTTTAACTCCTCTGTTCACTGTGCAGAAACTCACTCCTGAATTCTGTTTTTCCATGCTTATTTTCAGGTGGAGTTTTAACACTGAACTTTGGGGCAGGGAGCCCAAACCGCTGATCAAATGTTATTTCATTTGTGATGTTATAATTAGACTGACACAATCTTAACTTTAAAATTATCCAAAACTTCAGGCTTGCTTTGCAGAAATTAAGTCTCAGTACTAAAACAATTGAAAAAATAAAATAACAATGAAAAAATTTCTTTCTTTTTAGATCATTATTTACTCCCATTCATTCTCCATTTTCTGAGGCTCCTAGACTTAAGATATATTACATTAGAACATAAGGGCCTGTGTTCTGATTCAAAAGGCGCTTCTCTAGAGTTTATTCATGGTTTTCTTAAGGTCTGTAATCAATTGGAAGACCTGTAGTATTCAGATAACCTGCAATAGTATTGTAAGATTTAGAACGTAAAGCCAAAAGTTTGGAGTTGTTTTTTTTTTCCAAGCTGAAAATCTCTACAAAGCATCAGTCAGTAGGTAGTGTTTAATTAGCCAGTTCATTGTCCTCCTCTTTAGAGTGGAAGCTGAAATTAAATTTGTTGATGTTCTTAAACCTGATCTCTTATTTCTTACTGCCTATAGAGAATTAATTCTAGTTTTAACAGTTTTATCATTTATGTTCATTATTTAGTTTCTGTCTATTCTGCATGTTTACAAAACATTGCTGAGTAACACAGAGGGGTTGAAACCTGTGAACAGTTGGCCCAGTGTTAACTGCTGTGGACTAAAAACACGCATATGGCATCAAAGACAAGGTAACTGGTTAGGTCATCCCCATTTCAAAGCATCATTGCTTCAGTTTGCTGCACTCGGGTAGTGACTAGTATTTCTTTGGTTATCTGAACCCAAATCTGCCATCAGGAACAATATTGAAAGGTAAAGTTGCTGTTAGGCAAAAAATTAGAGAATGGAGGTCTTCTATTGCAATATGCTGTCACTGGCACCTCTAACATTCCCCAAAAGCAGTCGGTTTCTTCGCCTCTCTCTGTGCACACTGACGTGACAAATGGAAGGGGTCGCTTTGTTCCCCTGCCATCTCACTGTTTCCATTTCGGCTTTATAATGCAGACGAGTTTTCAGAGGCACAAGAAGCACAGAAAAGACCCGTTTTTATTTTTATTCATTTCTTCATATTTCGTTATGATACAATAGATTAAAACAATACATTTTCAATAGTGATTTTTCAGAAAGAATAAGACAAGACAAAACTTTAAGATTTTAAAATGAATTGGGTTCATACATAGACACTTCTGAAAAACTCAGTAAAGGTTCCGTAGTTATTCTGTGCTTTTTAGGGACATAAGTGTATGGTTTCAGTCTACAGTTAAGAGATCTATTTTTTTTAACAGTTTCACCATCATACTCTTGCAGTAAAAATTCTGCTAAGTTTTATGTTTGAACTAAAACAGATGGAAGCCATAGATAGTGATGAATTCAAAGGAAATGCACTTTTTTGTTCAAGTGCCAGAGAACAGTGCACTTGCCAAGTGAATTTAAATAGAGTAATTCTGTGCTGTTATTTAAATTGGTTAGGATATTTTTTTCTCTCTGGAAGTTTTTATTTCAACTGAAACAGCTACATTATTAGGAGTAAGACACAAGAAATGTTCCTCACTGACTGAAAATGGGAAGAGGAAATCACATCCTAGAATAAGTTTTTAATTCCCCTCTAACCCTCTTCTGTTTGATCTCCATTAGTTGGCATTTCTGTAATTTCCTAGCAACTTCAACTTTTTTTTTCTACAAACCATGACACACAATTTTTTTTAGTTCAGTCTCTGTGGCTTTTCTTTTCACCACAGAAAATCTGACATTTACTTAAGAACCCATCACATTTGCTTGCAGAATGCACAGGATTAAGAGTATTATTGTTATTTATTCGTTGTTCTTACTCATCTGTAATATACTTTGTTGTAGCTAAGGAATATTTTGTAACTAGAGAGTATTTTTATGACAAGTTTTTAAGTAAATCTAAGCACACTAAAACAATGCATCCTTTATATCTGACCACAGCAGTAAAATGAAAGTCTGTGGAATTTTAAGCACGTGTTTCAGATTTAGCTGCTTACGATATCTGGAGTATGACTAAGCATCTTGTCTCAGCTTTTGCACAATGCAGAACAGACACTGTGTCCTAGTGCACAGCTTTAAGTTTAGCATTTCAAGATCTATTTTAGAAGGAAGTCAAATTTCACCCTTTGTGCTTTCACAAACTTGAAAAATCTTTATTGCAAATATGTTTCACTGAAATGAATAGCTCACGCTCTCCATGCACTGTTATGCCTGCCAAAAAATAGTTTCTAGATGCATCATTTCATCTTCACTTGGGCAAAGTTTAGTTATTACTACAGATGCGATCAAAAGAAAGAAGTTATTTTTAGCTTTCAATATGACATTTTTTCAGGGTAGGTTAATAGGGAATAGATGCTTGACTTCACTGGTCATTGCAGCAGAAATACTGACTGTATTAAAACTCATCTTTCTCATGCAGCTTTCTTGAAATGCATTTCATAATAAGACATTAAGTAATGTTTAAGATTACCCCATCCAGTCAATGGAATATAAACTGAAGTTAAAATTAATAAAAGTTTTTTTTTACATCATTGTTCTTAAATACCCTTTTTATACTTGTAATAGCCCTTAAACCTATTTTGAGAGAAGAATTACAGTATTGATAGCCTGACCTACATGGGTATTGGTATTATAACTCTTTTCCAGGCACACCTCATGTGTATTTGCCTTTTTTTCCCTTCTCCTGACCCAAATACCAATGCTTCTTGATGTCAGGATGTAGAAACTTGGATTCTGGACACTTCAGAAACAGGAAAGCCAGCACATTTGAGCTAAAACAGAATAGGAAAGAAACTTAGAAGAAATGCTTCTATTTTGTCTGGAATATGTATTAGAATTGAGAAGCAGGTGATTTAATGGAATTTATTATCTACTGTTTTAAAAATCTTTCTAGTGAAGACTATGGTATTTCCAATGTAATTTAAGGACTTGTCTTCTGTAAGGCAAGAGTGCTGATACTGTACTCAACTGACAATTCATTTCTGTTTACTGATCAACGCTCTCATAGCTCTGCAAGCTAGGTGTAAGGCAGTACTGAACCTGAATTAGCCATAGCTAGATTAGGGAGAGGAACAAAAAGGTGTATTAAATTCATGTTGAATTTTTCTTCTCTTTCTTTGTGAGAGGCAAAACAATTTTTTTAGGAAAGTTACACAAATACATCTTTTATATAGCTGGTAATAAATAATAAAAGCAAAACACTATTATTTGGCTTATCTATGGGGAAAAATTACTTAGAAGTCTGTCTTGCCTTTTCTTGCTTTTATTTGCCTTTTAAATTGGTTTAGTTGAGCTTTTCATTCATTATGCATGTTTTAAAAGCAACCTGCTGGCGCATGCTCAGTGAAGTAAAAAGCAAAGCACTGGTGACTCAGCAGCACAGTAGAGAACATTTTCTTTCTTTGCATATGGTAACTTTTGTTTTTGAAGGCTGTTGTATTATATGCGGTGTTGTGAAGCTCTAAGGTTTAGAGTTATACAGTTGCTTCCTAGAGTAATTCAAATTACACTCGGAAGAGAATTTCTGAGGCTGAACAAAGAAATTATGGAAGGAAAAACTTCTCTTAGTCATATAAAAGGCTTTGAAATTGTATGTACAGGTAGTTTCCTCTTTCTGTCATAGCAACTTTTTATGATAAAAGAATATATTTAAGACTGATAGTCTGGTTTGCCTAAATAGATCGACTATCAGAGACAACACACTTGGCCTCATTGTGCCTTACATAATTCTTACACAAGCATTTAAAGTGTAGAGTCTGGGCTTTCTGTAACTGGGGGTCGTCCACACACAGTTTTGTGCTGTTATCTTAACTACACCTGTTTAAAAACTGAGCTTTCTGAAGCTGCTGCAGTCCTCAGTCATTCACTGGGCTGTTAAAGTAGTTTGGGAAAAGCTTAACTTGGAAGCTTTTTCTCTTCTAGTCAGGAGATGGCCTGAAAAAAGGAAGGTGGGAAAGGAATTTGTGATTCTGTCTCTTCATTCAGCCATTTCAGACTTTTTAAAACTTGTGAACCTGTGAGCCAGTGGTGTTTAAAGCAGTCATTATACTTCAGTCTATCCCAAATGTTTTAATATATGGGGATTCCTCCAGCAACTTAGTTACATAGGGATAGAACGTATGCCTTTCCAAAAGTAGGTCTGAATTTGCCTTAAAATGAAAAGTGAGTAAGCACAACTACATCTGTATGCTCAGAAGAAGCTTACAAAAGAATTTAAATTTCCATTGCCCATATTAGTAACATGAGGTCCCAGAAATGCAGCTAAAACTAAGTTTGTTACTCTTTCCTCAGGGTTTGGATTAGCAAGACTTTTAACAGGCTTTAGTGGATAAACTAGCCCACTAAAATTTATTTGCAAACTTTTTATTTTTTCTGTCATTACAGAAGAATACTTTGTGAGAAATAAATACCAGGCAGTGCTGTTAACATTAATGACATTTAGATATGGAAGAGGAGACTAAATTTAATAGAACTTCAGTTGCATAAGAGATATCAAACATAGTTGCTTCTTCTTAGCAACACTATTTTGAATTTAGCCATGAGAATTATTAATTAGTGATAGCGTGATGAAGTTGCAAGTTTAGGGTTGCACAGAGAAAAATTCTATAACATGATATTTTATGATAGAGTACTGTAATATTAGGCATTATATTTGTTCCAGATAGCAGCACATTACTGGTTCTGGATGCTGTAGAACTAAGTTATGGAGACAGTTGGTGCAGCAAATACTTTCTGTTTCTCAGGAATGAAATACATCCATTATTTAAATAATATTCTCTAACTGATTTGTGATTGATTTTAAACTAGTAAAGCATCTTAATATATTATTAAAATTTCTTTTTAAAGCAGGCGGAGACCACTGGAACCGCTGCAGTATCTACTGAGCAGTGTATACGAGTCTAGATTACTGACATTGAAGTAGAATGGGATTAGACAGGATTTATGGTGAGGGCAGTTCTTAAAATGGTACTTTTTTTTAAATGCATCAAACAACATGCAGTGAAAATAGCTGAATAGGAAGAAATGTTATAGAATCGAAATAAATTGTTAGAAGGTGGTGCTCCAATACTCTGCATTTTATATACTGGTATTTTAAGTGAGGTTTAATATAGTATATGTCCAGTTAAGTAGAATAATCTGTTAAAAAATAGTGTAATGTCATCTCTGTGCAAGACTGATCTTGCACCAAGTTCCATGCATGAAGTGTTCTGAGTTGATGCATATCATGAAATTCAGGTGGACACCCTAGTAACACTGCATTTTGCTTCAACAGATTAATCTGAGGGATAAGGATTTAGGTTAACATAACTTAAAAAATAAGTATGTGAACATTTTTTTTAAGGTTGTAAGTCCAAGTACTAGGCAAGGCATAAACACAAGTATTAAGTTCACTGGAATGCAGTAATACAAAGTATGATTTCATTGAAATAACCTTGTAAATAAGACTTAAAAGAAGTATCAGTACAGCTGGACATGTACTGAATACTGTGCTACGCATTTTGCTCTCTAACTCTCAAATCATTCGTTATCTGAGCTGCAAATTCAGCTCCCTACCACATCAAGACTGGGTTTCTTCGTGCGATTCATAGTTTTTATGCTGCAGAAGTAGGCCCAGCTTCTTAGCATACCTTCTGCCCACTACTTCATGAGTGCTTTATTATTTCAACTTTTTCAGTTTGGTACCTAAGTTTATGGAGGGGGAAGCAAAAGAATGTTAAAACAGAGTTGTGAACCCAGAATTTACTTTGTTCTAAACCCATTCTCCTCTCCAGATGTTGATACTGATGGGCTTCTCTCCTGCTAGGCCTTAAATCTGACCTCTCTTCTGTAGTAATTTCATGAAAAAATGTATCTTTTGTCTCCTTTGCTGAATAGGAAAAGAAGATAACTGTATACAGACAGGGAGAAAGACTGTCACCACAGGCTCGAGGAGGTTCAGGATGAGATAGTTTCTCACAATTTCTATTGTTATTCCACATAGATAAAGCATTCTGATTTGCAAGAAACAGCTCATAATGTTGCAAGTATTTCTATAGCACCGTACATAAACATGATACGGACAGTAAATAATCCTGTAAAATCCTTGCTGTCAGGCAAATGACTGTTACCTTTATAGACCAAAGAACTGAGAAGTGAAGCAAAGTGTCTTGTTATACACCAGACTGAGCAAAACAGTGGCAGCTCCACATTCTGATTTAAGGACGCCTTGTTCCTAATTTTTTTCCTGTTCTACCACCATGCATTGCTACGAGGGCGGTTCCCATAACCATTAGTTAGAGAAGACAGCAGAGTCCTTTTGGGTGGTATTTGTCTGCCCTTTTCCAGGAGGCTGCCCTTGCTCTTCACCATTTTCTCCACACTTTCACATTCCAAATAAAATGGTTCCAACCAAATCTGCAGGTGTTCTGGTATCAGCCATTCTTGTAATAGTGAAGTCTGTGGGAAGAGAAATAGTATGTGGCGGTATAAAATTCTTTTTGCCATAATGCTTGTAAATGCTAAGGCTGAATAAAATATCCTAAATTATCTTAATCTTGCTATTTTGAAGTTTTGAGTTTAAGAGTTCATAATGTATAATTTTTTCTATAGTTTTTGGTATGCAATTATCATGCTGCTTTCCTAAATGGGAAAAGCAAAACTTAAACCCCACTACTTACAGATTTTTTTTTTATTTAATCCCAAAGGTGTCCCTTGGGACACGGAACTACTATTTCGAGAAATTTCCAGTCTCGCTGCTAATCAGATGGGTTTAACAACAGTAAGGGGGAGGGAGGGGGAGAACAGTGTGTGCTAGGAATTGTTAGACAACCTTAATATATCAATTGCTGATTTAGTTGTCTTTCTTTTTTCCTTTATTTTTCCCGTGTTTCTTTTTAGAAAGAATGAACCTTATTAGGGCTTGACAGTGTCTTTCTAATACATCTTGCAAGCCATCTGTATATCTATTCCCCTTTAAGCCAGTGTGAGTTCTAAACACCCATTGCTTCCAGACTGGGTTCTTCTTTATGCTTCCACAAACATTCTGCTTTCCTCCGAAAGATTTAGATGTTTAAATTACAGTATTTTTTATAAATGCTTATGGATTATAAGCAAGTATGTTTTAATAGCAAGATAGATGTAAATGTAGTTATTTGCACATTAAAGCACACTTCTCACAAACACAGCAGCTATTGTAAGTGTCTCTCTAGGTCAGTGCGCACTACTGGTATGTTTGCAGCTTCCTGTAAACAGAAAATGTCTCCTTTAATAAAAAGGAATTTGTACTGAACAGACACTTCAGCTGTGCGTTTTAAACCATTCATTTAAGTGTAGCACTCCACCAATGTGGCAAAATGCAATACTAGAAAAATTCTAATGTCAGGAAATGAGGTTTTAATGTAAATTTGTTCAATGTAAAATGTTGAAAATGTTATCTGTCATATTCTTTAATTTTGTTAATTCTGTAGATAAACCAGTACTCTATTTTTGTCAGACTTAGTGAAAAATATTGCATACAATGGTTATATGTTATACACCAAAATACAGTCATAAATTGGGTAATAAAATTCTAATACCTTCATTCCTATTAACATGATTTTTCTTAAATTGATTCAGTAGAGGAGCATTAAACTGTAGAAATGCCACTCTGTTAAGCAGCGTGCATAGTACAGTTATTCACAGTCACTATGAAAGAGAAGACTAAAGCAGTCAGCACTATTTCTGGGTGTCATGAAACAAAAAGTGGCTTTATCCTATTGGAGCTGATCCCAAAGCACATTGCAGATCTTATGACCAGAGAATTAAGGTTAAGAAGTCTGTTCTTGTCAGCTTTAACTTGGGTCAAGGGTATTGTTGGTTAATGTGCTTGGAGTTAAATATTAGCTCTTTATTTCCCTTAGGCAAACTGGAATATTGTTTATATTTAAATTCTAAGCAATGATTTTTCTTTTTTTTTCCTAACATAATAGCTAAAACCTCTGCATTTGTTTTGTTTTGTCCTTTGGTTTTTGTTTTCTTTTAAGGTCGCTTGAGTTATCCACATCCAGGGACTGACAATCTTCTGATGTTAAATGGTAAGTGCTAATCTTCTAACAGTTTCTAATTATCTCTGGCTTAGCTTAAATCTGACATGTTGGTATAAAATTATACTATTATATTCTGTTATTGAATTACTTGCCTCTGGTCTTCAACACTGATGGGACTGTTGCCATTTTTCAGAGTTGAATGGCAAGAGCTAATCTCGCAACAGCCTTTCATTATATCTAGCTTATTTGAAATCTGAAGTGCTCGTAGTGATGCTCTACTCTCCTTTGTTCTCAAGCAAACCAGTGGTACGTTCTTCACAGATCTGCTGGAAATCTGTTATACAGAAACAGGAATTAGAAAAATATGAAGGCTGGAAAGGCGTGTTTTTCTATCTTGTGTAAATAAAGGGCGAACTAGATACTTTCTATTACACTAATGTGAAATAACATTTTATTTTTATTTAATTTTTTGAACTGGCTGTGTCAAATATGTTTCTGACTGTGAAATCTGCTGAAGTTAGAGTTCATGTTCACGTTCCTCTCCCAGTAGGTCAAACTTCATGAACATCTGCTACTCAGTGAAGGCATGAACTTTAGCCTTTGTTCAAGGCTAAAGACGGAAGCAGAGCTTGGTAATCCATCTACGTCAATAATAAATCAGGGGGTTTGCACACAAATGTTTTCTACATTGGGAAAAATCAGAACTGTCATGCCATAGCTTCTCTAAATTAGAAAAAGTGGAAGCTGTTGTACACAAAGCAAGTACATTTCTGTCATTGACTTGATGGGTGTAAACGTTACCAGTAAAGACCTAAGAGTTAAAAAATACAGTCAGAATACTTATTTTAGGTTTGTGGTTCTGTGGAGCTCTTTTTTTAGTTGCCTCACCCTTCTGCACGGTCATTCACACTTGTGCAAATGGATATAAAATGTAAAAAATGCCTAATATCCCTTCTGTAACAGTGAGTAAATGTTTAAAATTTTAAGGAAATTCAGGTTTTTTATACCCAGTAAAGGAAAATATTGCACAATGGACATTTGAAGAATTAGGTCCTTTGGTATATAATAGTTCATTAAGATAATGGAGTATTTTGAAAAGTGAAAATAGCTACTAAACTATTGAAATAAAATTAGTGTTTAGCCCACACAGGCCATAATCCTGATTCCTGGTCAGAAATTGCATTAAATATCGGTGTCATTATCTGCTAATTTATAATGAGGTGTTAGATGGAAAGGTATTAAAAACTAAGCAATCTTATGAGCAACTGTGAAATATGTCAGTGCAGGCAGTATAAGAAATTAGTATGTTTTTAATGTATTTTAATAAGTAGAATAGCGAGCTTCTCTTTTTATAATTTTGCGTGCTAGAAGAGCACACGAGAAGCGTTGTTACTCTATGGAATATCTAAGAAAAAGGTTTTCACAGTTATCGTGGACATTGGAAAAGTGCATCTCAGTGGTACCAGCCTGTCCTGAAAACCTTAGCACAGAGCTAGAACATGCACTGAAGAATATCTTGTTTTGTTATTAATGCTGGTGAGGTTTCCACTGTAGTTTGGAAGTTAGCACTTAATGTGACTGCTGTCCACTTTAACAGCTGCAATATTATTTCCAACCTTCAATAGGTGAGATAAAAATAATAATTTCAGTATCTAAAAGACAGGTTTTGTGTCAAGCAACACCTGATTTTTAGGTGTGCCGTTTAGAATTTAATTCAAAGCCTTGGTTTAGCCACCAAAGCTCTCTACCATCTACCTGGAGAGCCCGACGTGCCTGTTGGGGCAGTCCAGTGCCATCACAAATGCAGTTCAGAGCCACCTCAGGCTGCAGTGGCTGAACTGCAGCTCCCCACAGCTGGGAACAGGAACACTGGGGACTGCTTTGGGAGGCTCCAGGTGCCCACACGCTGCCACAGCCTTTCTTCCTTAGCAGGAATTGGAGGGCTTCCTGCAAATGTATGCTAATGAGAATTAAAGTTCAAACACTTGCTGATAAAGTTGTAGGCTTCAGATTCCTTCTCTGCTTAAGTCAATTCAGGCTGACGTTTCCCTGTAGCCTGAAATTGGTGCCTTGGAGGAAGCAATAGGGAAGAGGAGAGTTGGCAATCCAGAGTTTCAGGTTTGTCCCTACAGTCACAGTAAGTGCCGTAGTTGCTACAAGGAGAAGCAGGAATGCCAGATTTTAAAGGATCCTGGGCCCATCTATAGGTGCACTAATACTTAACACTAGATTGTGACTCTCACTGGTTTTTGGTTGGCTTAATTTTAGTGGACTGGTATCTCTGGATCCCAGTAAGGTTCTGACGGGAGCCAGACTGAAATTCCTCAACCCTTTTAAGATTAAGCACTTCTAGATAAAACTTATTTTTAGCTTATTTTTCCTCTTCTTAAATGATAGAATTTTTTCCACCTCATTTAAAGTGTACTTACTGAACTGTACCTAATATTAATATTTACAATTTTCATTATTTAAATTAATGAAATGAACCAAAAGAAAGCTGATTTATCTATTCTAATAAATTATATATCCGATAATTATATATCTGTTTCAGTTCAAGCTGTAAAAAAAAGCAATGGGTTTTTAATAACAGTTATTTCTCAAAAGTCAAAAGAAGACACTTTGGAATGGTTTTCCCTGAGTACATCTTTAATTGTCAACTTTAGCTCAGAGTGAACCTTTCTGTAGCAAGTAATAATGCAAGAGTTTGATTTTTGGGGGTATAGGGTGTTTTTTCCCCATTATAGGGTTCTTCCCCTTTTATAGTTTCAGCGCATTGATCTTTTTTTTAATGGTGTTTGAAACATGTTTCACTATTTAGTTTAGCAGGGGAGTGTTAGACTTTCAATCTTAAAGATACTATAGCAGTTGTGCTTCTAAGAAAAGTGGTGTACTTCAAACAGAAGTTGCTAAACTTCCTATACAGGAATTGCTAAGTGAGTTTCTGTAGTTTTTTTAACTCTTTCATCCTTAAAATCTATAAAAATGTGGTGTCTAAAGAAACTAGTAAGAGTTTAGGCACCTAAATTGACTAGAATCAAGTGGGAATTAAGCACCTACCTCCTTTAGTCTACACTCTTGGGAAATTTTGCCGTAATTGTTTATGGATTTCTTTAAATGACAAATAAGTTTTAATGGAAAAGGTTTCATTACTTCCATGTTAACATTTTATCATTAAATCAGGAATACTAGGGAAAAATAGTATTTTATCTTACTTTCTATCATACATTTGGTAGTTATCTTTAAGTACAGAAAGCTTGCCTGGTAGTTTTTCCAGTTATACAACACAATATTTTTGATTCAGCTCAGTCGTTCGCTTATTTAAATATGTATGTGTTTGATCTCTGGTGTATATTTGAAATACATGTCTAAATAAAATAGAAATTATGCATTTACAATCTGTATGATAGCATTGTGCACATAATGTACAAAGTTAGAGTGTCTCGGTGCTAGACAAACATGCACAAAAGGTGTATTTACTTCTGTCTCTTGTGTTTCTTTCTCTGAGCTGATTGAAGTTGCAGAAAGGAGGGTATTAATTTTTTTGACAGGTTTAAGCCTTATTAGTATGCAACTGCAGGGATATAGAAACAGGAGATTTTAACTATAAGGGAATGTCTCTGTTGTATACACAGCACTCTTAATGTTGGAAGGTTCCAGGGTTGTTTGACTTAGTTTTTATTTGACATCATTATACTTCTTGCATGTGTTTCCTAATTTATATTTTCTAGAATAACAGTGTATCCCTTGCACTTTCTCACTCATTTGAAATATTTCAGAGGTTTTGACTAATTAAGATAACACAGCTTCATAAACAAAAAGATTAAAAAAATATTTCTGTATTACTTATTCTTTGAACAAATTCAGGAAGGAAGGAAGGAAGACATTTAATCTCTCATTTTCTGTTGTTGTAAATCACTTATTTACCTACAGTATCTGGCCTTACTCAAAAGGCTGTTTCCCCTGCAATTATTTACCTAAACATATGCACTAATTATGTAGATGCCTATATTATATATATAAAGCTATATATATATAGCTAAATCTATAATTAAATATATATAATGTATATATTTATACAGACCACATGCCCTGTAAGTACGTGTGCTCTGAAAGGTGTAAAACATTATGTACATTTTATTTTAAGAAATGAATAAATATTTCTGATTGAATATAGTATCTTCAGAAAGAATAGCAGTGCCTACTGATCGTCAGAGAATGGGAACACATTTTTCTAGATGCAAAATGGCAGAAAATCCCTGCCAAAGTAGTTTGCAATCTGAATGGGCAAGACAAATAAATATCAGGGAAAGGAGTTTGCTGTACAAATAAAGTAAATGTGACAACATCAAGTACAGTTATTTTCCCATTTTCTCTGATTCCATTGCTTTGATGACGCAAATACACAGATAACTTCAATATTTCATTATAATTTCCATGTATATAAAATACTGCAGCAACAACCCTTTTAAGTTGAATTGAATTGGAGGAGTGGTTAGCATTTTAATAACTCTTTTTGTATTCCCCTTAAAATTTTTAAATGCACGAAGAAAAATAGGGGTTTTATATGCATATCAGCTTGTCTTATGAAAATACAAGGAAATAGCTGACCTGGTTTGGTGGGCAGAAAGGAGCAGAGGTGACAGAGGAGAAGAAAAATTACTAAGGCTTGTGCCAAAAGATGCTTACTAATACACATTTGTAGATTATTCTTTGAGAGGGCACATGGCACTGCAGTCATTGCTATGGGTGTGATGCACGTGATTTTCCCTGGTCACTCTAGTTTTATCTGTGGAAAAAAAACAACCAGAAAGGGCATACGGGCGGGTTAACTGAGGGCTTAATGATGCTTCTGCTAATGCTGTGTGGGAGTCACTTTGGCCAGGAGTCAGGAAAGGTTGGTCCAGGCTGCAGCACTGACAGGAGCTGCATCTGACTTCAGAGGGAACAGAGTCTGAAGCTCAGCATTGGCCTCCCTGTGCAGCACCACTGGGAGAAATGGTCACATCGAAGAACACGTGGTGTTTTGTTGATTCTGTTTGCATGTGGAAGATCTGAATTTAGGTATTTCCACCTAGTTAGATATCCAAGTCTCTTTCGGAAAGTGGGCTTTTCTGTTTTGGCTTTCTAGTAGAAAGTTGGAGGATCTGGGAAGCTTTAAGCAAAAGACTGTTCTCATCAATAGTAATTATTTCAGGTGAAAGGAAATAGATTTGAAAGCGAGTTCAGTGCAAGTTGGATAGGAATATGGTGACTGTTGTGTAGAAAATCATCAGTTTTAAGGGAGAAAACACAAGGAGAGAGGTTTTCAGAATTCCATAGGCAATCCACTGAATTCCTAATAGGAAGGGATTAAGATAACATCACCAAAAAATTATACCTACTAAAGATTTTGAAAAATCCCATTCGATTGGGAGGTACTCAGGGTATAAGCATTTAATAATATGAGAACAGAACAGTGAATGACATTTACGAATCACTGAGTTTATGAGGCTATATTTCAATGTCCCAGATCCACAGCTGCTTTTTAGGAGAGATGTATGTATGCAGTCCTGGTAAAATAAAAATAATAATGCTGACACAGTAATCTTTGTTCATCAATGTTGCTATAACATTATGGTTTATAGTAATGTTTTCTATTATGGATAGTTAATTACAATGCTGTAATGATTAAAGTAATCTTTCTCAGATAAGTCTTTGAAACAGGAATTGAAAATACTTCGTGGAAATAGAACTATGAAATTACACACAGCGTGATAGTTTTTGTATTAGTAATCTGTCTAATTTTAGTTTCCGAGCCTTCAGGCAGAGAAGCAATCAGTATGGTCTTCTGAACTGTAGCTTTAAGCATGAACCCTTTAAGAATCTTGCAAAACTCCAAAGTTAGGAAAATCTTGGATTTACTTGCAATCTGTCAGAAATTGTTGCTTTGCCTTTGTGCAGTGTTTTTGATACAATGCTGTTTCTTCTGACTTGTGCCCTGATTTTGTTTACTACCACAAGGCCTCTTTTGTTTCAAACAAAACCTTGCGGTAAATTTTATGCTAGGTCTTTTCATGAAAAAGGAAGGTCACGGCTTACAGCGTTTGCATTGTCACTGCAAAGGACTGTACAAACTGTTCTGTGGACTGGGATGTTTCTGCGATTAATTTAACGCTTGCTACCTGCTTTTTAAAGTAGTATTTTCCTTTTTACGATTTCAGTACCCTGTATTTAGACACTTCTGTAAGATACTGATCACATTTGTGAGGATGAATTGCAAAGTTACCATAATTTATGCATCCATAATTAACATGAAGTTAAGAAGAAGTATGAAGATGCATTGAAATATTTTGAAGTATGTTTTTACAGCTGGTACTAATGTCAATTTAGTAATAAAATGCATTCTCATCTACAATTGTCAGTAGCAAGTACCAACACAGATTTTTACTTATCATTTACCCACATAGTTCTTTGTATCTTAAATATTTTAATATGTGGGCGTAATACAGTTATTTGACATTTTAAAATTTGTCCTTTGTTTGCATGCAGCGAGGAGTTATGGGCGAAGACGAGGTAATTCACTTCTGTTTGTTACAGTACAATTAATTCTGATTGAGCTGTTACTGATCATTATGATTAATTAATCCAGATTGCTGATTATAAACGCTTGTCTGCATGTTGCCTTAGTTTGGGGAAGATGGAGGGTGTGAGGATCTGGATTGTTGTGATCATTGATCTCTTTGTAGACTTTGAATTACAAATCCTTTAATCAGTTAAAACGCTGTAGTTCTATTCATAATTTAGTTCACGCTAATGGCTACTGCTTGCAGTCGTTGCCCCCTTTAGAAGCATAGACTTTGCTAGTTGTTGTTCTAACTCATCTTCTGCTTCTGTATAAATGACACTGTACATAGTAGAAACTGAAAGCCTTTCATAAGCTAAGCGGGAAATCTTAGGGACAACTCTTGGAAACACTACAAGCCAATGTATGCTCACTGGCCTCGGAAAAGCTATACTGTGAAACTGTATGAGGATGTGACCTGCGGTTGTTATAAAGGCTATGTCAAGTGTGCAGCAAAAGCATCAAGATTTTTGGTAGCTTCCAGTGTTGACAACATACGCACACGTTTGTGTGTCTCTTGATCTCTGCGTTGGTTGATAACAGATTGCTTGGTGGCCCTAACGTAGAGAGGGGTGATGGATGATCAGATCATGGTCAGCATATGCAACAGTGCAGTCATGTTTTGATGGTTCCTGGCAGAGTCTGCTTAATGCTTTTCACTGTCATAAAACAGAAAGAAACAAGTGTTTAAAAGGGCATATCCTTTTAATTCACAGTCATCAGGAGAAATGTGAAAGCCCAGCAAATTACCTTTTTGCCATTTTCATCCAAGAGACATTTAAAAGTGAAGAGGAGGGAGAAGAAAGTATCAGAAGTCATAAAGAACATTTTACCCTAAATGTGTTAATCCGTTGTCCTCTGTCATCATAGCTTTCTGGGGAGCTGCAGTGCTTTTGACAAACCTTTACTCACATTAAAGTAAAACTGATCTCTCCGATATCACTTCAGGACGTGTTCTGATAATTTAATTTGTACTGGGAAGACACCTTTAGATTCCCGTTGTTCTTAGATTTTAACATTGTTCTGTGGGTAAAAAATAAATTATGCTGAGGATTATTCTTTGATTATTCCCCCCCATATATTTATATATATTGTAAATCAGAAATGGAATTATCTAAGAAGTAGTTTTAGAGAAACACAAAAACATAATTTTCATGGTCCAGAGAGATACATTCCTTAAGTGTAAATTGTGTGCCGTCTTTTAAAACAAAAAATCTGAAAAAATCCACACTTAAATGCTTTTGTGGCAAAATTCTAATACCAACAAGTTTATTAAAATTGGCGTATTTTTAAGTCACTTAGGTTTCTTTTTTCCTGCAGTAGAGAGACTTGCAGAGGTAAAGAGCAAATCTAAAATAACCCAGCTAAATTAGTGATTTGAGGTTTAAGATGTTAAGAATAACTCTCATGTATTGGTGAAAATTCTTTAAATTTCCACTTTTGCAGTTTCCTGCAAGTTCCTCCAGTTTGAGTCTCATTTCTTCCTTTAGCCACTTTTTTCTTTCACTGTCACGATAATGAAAGCTCTATCTTCTCATCATTCGCACCGGTAATTCAGAAGTCCGTTTTTATATCTCCCTTTCTTGGTTGTGTTAACCACATCTTACTGCTGCTTCATGTACATCTTTAAGAACCGATAATTCTTATTAGTCTTCATAACTGAAACTCATACCCACCTTACTCACTGCTGCGATCTTCATAGTGTGATCTTGCTCCTCCTATGTCTAAATACATGGTTACAAACAGGATCTGCCTGGCTGTTTCTTCCAACTGGGTTAAATGTTGTTTTTCACCGTTGCTTCCTCCCTTTCCTGCCCCATGGAGCACACGCTACTTGCTCCCACTTTCAAAGGCCCTCTGCTGATCTGTTACCTAGCGGTTGAATGCATCCTTCTGATAGCAAGCAAGGGTGCCATCGCTTGCTCCCCGCTGTTCATACTCCCAAACACACACACCACCATTCCTTATGGAAAGGAGGAGCCTGCTGCAGCTTCCTGCATTTCCTGTACGTTTCTCTGGCAGATCCCTGCTGGGGACGTAAACGTGAAATGCCACCATAAAGATGCTGTAGTTGTTGTCTTTGTTTCTTAGCACAGTCCTGCAGTCCTCCTTTTATTTTGTGATCCTCATGACATTTTATTATGTTTAGTTGTTTTCTATCATCTTGTGTTTTCATTCAGTATTTTTCATATACTGTATTTTTATTATGGATTTAGATACCCAGTCGGGGTCATTAGACACTACCATGACATAAGTCATTGGTCGCCACACTTGCTGTCTGTTCTCCAGCCTTGCCTTGAAGCTCTTGATTCTCGGGTGGTTTTCTGGTGCTGCAGACTCAGCTGTCAGGGATCTGCTGCTGTGTATGGATTTGCAGTGGGTGAATCTGGAACAAATACACTATTTCAGATGAAAAATTAACTTACTTGCCAAAAATGTGCTACATTGTTTTTTTTGTTTTGTTTGCTTGCTTGTTTTTGGAAAGGAGTTGAATTAGTATTTATTTTTTAAAATCAGTGACACAGAAACAGGAAAAATTGCACATCAGAAGAAATGTGATATTTATTTTGCTTCACAAAAGTTATTTTTTGGGCTTTTTGCAATTTAAAGATTAACTTCTGAATTTGAAACGGTCATTATCTTTATGTTGCTAATCTAAAGCAGTGAAGGTTTGAATAAGCTAAGATGCATATCCTGGCCTTCCAAGTCTTTTTGTTTTAGAGTTCTCTAAAATTCGTAACTATGATATATGGGGGGAATAATTGGGACAGAATTACCATGTTTTCACTGCCCTCCCCCCACCACCTGTACGTGTTTTGAATACTTTGTGTTTGCAAAGCCATCCTGTAGACTTCTCAGATTTTAAACTTGCTTTTCAGGGTAACTATAATCTCACTGCAGATTGTTATACCTCAGGAATCACCTCAAGGCTTCCCTCCAAAATTATCATAAATTTGAGAGTGAAAAGGATAAATCAGCACTGTAACTCATTTTTAAGCTGTTACGTTTTGCACATTTATTAAAATGCTCTTTTGCTTTCTTCAGAATTAAATTTATTCTTACATTATCAGCATCAGATACCTTTAAAAGAGAAGAGAAAACACACGTTTGAAACTTCTTACTGTGTAGATGTGTTTTCCACTTCCCTCTGTTCAATTAAAGTGTAAGATTTTAGACATACAGTAGCCATTCGGATGATGGAAGTTGTCAATTTAACATGAAGCTAAACCAGAGGCAGACTAATGAAACTTATTAAAGTAGTCCTTAATATGAGCTCATCATAAATAAGACCCTTTATTCAAAAACAGATTACTGCTTTCCTCCTGAATGCAGCTGAGTAACTAAAATATAACACAGAATGAAGTGGTGTGCTTACAGTGATGTCAGCTTGCAATCTTGAATTTTCTTTTTGAGGTTTAATACATTTTTCACTTCTTAATTTTTCTTTAAACTAATGTGTACTTTTCTAATATTTTGGTATTTTTGTTTTTGCTTTCCAGACTGCTATTCCCCCATTCCCTAAAATTACATAACCATGCGCTGCCACGAAATTATTTTAATTTATATTTACTATCTTTTCTTTTTAAGGGCGATCTTCCCTCTTCCCAATAGATGATGGTTTGCTGGACGATGGTCACAGTGATCAAGTTGGAGTCTTGAATTCGCCCACCTGCTATTCAGCTCATCAGAATGGAGAACGAATTGAGCGGTTTTCCCGGAAAGTCTTTGTTGGAGGTCTTCCACCAGATATTGATGAAGGTGAGCTGCTGGACTACGTAGCACACTAATTTTGGAGGGAGAGAAAGAGGGATTTTGAAAAACCTAAATGAAACCTGGTCTAGTGGGATGCGTCCCTGCCTATGGCAGGGGGATTGGACTGGGTGATCTTTAAGGTCCCTTCCAACCCAAACCGTTCTGTGATTCTGTGACTCTGTGAAATCATCTACCCAGCAAAATAATGTTTGGTGTAAAAGGCTATGCCTATATATATATTTTCTTTTATTAGACTTGATGGATATGTAAAGCTTAATATAATTTGGTGCTATCCATCTCATTTGGTTTTAAGATAGTTCAGTTGTCTCTGTTTCTGCACTTGTGGATTGTAGAGTTGCATGTGATGTCTGGAATTTGTGCTCCTGCTTAGCTTGCAGTGCTATGGGGGTGCATATTCCTTTCAAATACATCTTAGCCCTTCGTGGTGTCCTCAATCTGTGCCTACTTTATCCTCTATTCATAGAAAACTGCTATTAGTAATTGAATTTCGGATTCTATTTTACTATTACCTGAAGATCTCAGAAGTGGTTTAGAAAGGTTAATATTATTCCTGTTCATAAATAGAGGAATCAGGCAGAGGCATGTCAAGTGGCAGAGCACTCTGTGATGCCTTGAACATTGAATGTACCACAGAGGCTTGGGTTGTTTTGTGATGCAGTTGGAATTGCTGTGTACAGTAGTGCTGATTTCAAGTAATCATGCTGTTTAATATTAGGTTTCTCCTGTGCAGATAAATGTAAATTACATGCTAGCTCTGTAATGTAAACAGAAGTCCTTTTACAAGGTTCATTGTAATCTTAGAGTAACTTGCAAACCAAATAAGCTGACTGTGGTTAATTAACTTTCAGACATCGAAAGACTACATTTTGGTTTCATCTTCAGTGTGGTGCTCTCCTGTACCAAGGGATTTATTTCAATACACTTAAACTTTTTTTGATGCACTTTAGTTTCTAATTCAAATGTGCACTCCTGCCTTTAATACAAAAACACATGGAAGTATCTTTTCATTCCTTCCTGCCCATCTATATGCTGCTGGCAGGATGCAGCTGAAAGAAATGGAGCATATTTGTGTTTGATGAGTTATTGCTCTTGTAGAGTTTAGGGTGGTTTAATTTTTTCCTCATGGTCAGGGTTCTCCTTACATTCAGTAACAGAAAGGAGTGGCTGGGATAGAAAGACGTCACAGTCATGCAAAAGGGGAATAGTAGATCTTGCAACAGGACTGTTCGTGGTTATGTTAAAAGCCACCTCTAAATAGGCAGTTTTAAGTTCCTGGGCCTGATCTGTGCATGGGATCTTCTGGAAACTGCTAGCCTGCTAGTTGTGGTGGTACTTCTTATAGGAGTATATACCTACAAAGCTCTGAACTGTATATCACTAAACAGTAAATTGTTTTGATTGCATTCAAAGCAGATCCTGAATTTAAGGAAGTACCACACCAGTCTCCACCACTCCCTTTAAGTGCCCATATGCTTCTGAAATGCTCCTGCTATTAAGCAATAAACATAAGCTTAAAATTACCAGAAATGTATTGTATAAACGTTAATGCTTTGAAAGATGCATCTATTTAAGTTTTTGTTCATGAATAGTGCAAATTTTGTTCCTTTTTTTCCCTGAAATGTCAACTTTTGCTAGAAACAGAGATCTTTGCTTGATAGTACTTTTTCATTGAATTATGTCATTTATTTTAATCACAACTGTTATTCCTGTTTTTAGATGAAATTACTGCTAGCTTCAGACGATTTGGGCCTCTGGTAGTAGACTGGCCTCACAAAGCAGAAAGCAAGTCTTACTTTCCACCAAAAGGTAAGAGAGTTGGAAGGTTTTGACCTGTCACAGAGTGCAAATCTTACTCTGGGAAACTGTCTCATCTTTTTCCACAGGCTATAATTTACAATCCCTGTGAACAGTTGATTCTGCAATTTCCATGCAGGTTCAGACGTTGTTCCTTTATATACCATGTCTAAAACCTGAGAGTGTTGTTTTAGTATTGTGCCTGGTTCAGTGCTGGACTCCTGAAGGATCTTCCATATTCTGGTTTCCCAGATACCAGATCAGTGTTATATAGTTGTATGTGTCATTAAACCTAAGTTCTCTATTTGCCTTTCTGTACAATTTCCAAAATTGGAATTTGGTCATATTTGTAAGACTGAATCTTAGATTAAAATTTTTGTAGGAAGTTACAGGCTGGATTCAGAATGATGCATTCCCGTATCTGATCAAGATAATCAATGTTATGTTTATTTCCGTTTCAGGAAATGAACTACCTGCTGAAGCAATAGATAACCTTTTTTTGATAAATGATTGAAAACTGATTTTTAACTATTTCTGGTATTGCTGTTAGACAAGATTTTTTTCTTTTTAGTATCAAAGTGTTGGAAAAGTCCTTCTGTGCATTAAGTAATTAAATTATATAGTGTGTATCTCTGTACATGTACAATCATGAACCAGTACATATAAAATAAATGCAAAAATCTGATCCAGATATGAAAGCAATGCAGAGATTATTCATTTTGTAGAGAATGCAGCAATTCATTCCTTCCCTGCAAGTGACAGGAGTTGGCATAATGCCTTTATAAACTGATTTTTCATTTATTTATCTGACCATCTATTCTGGGAAAAATAGAGTATTACCATCTCAGATAGTACTCTAAATAGAGTCAGAAGAGGAATTGAAAGTATTTGAATAGTATTTAGAAACAATACATGGAAATTCTAAGACGAAAAAAGAGACTTCGGGATTATTTGATTGTCAGCCTGATCCACAAAGCTACCGTCAAATTAAAGTTGATTATCCTAAGGAGTAAATTTCTCTTCATAAATTACCAAGAGAAATTCTTGATGAACTCTGAGGAAAGGGCATCTCATGGAGTCTGGGAAAGATGTAATATATTCTTACCTGAAAGGAATGTATTCTGGCCTTCATTTCCAAAGAGAGAGTCCTGTCTTAGCATCTGAACATCTTAAGGATATATTTCCAGACTTACTCATTTAATAAAGCTGTTTTTAATTTAAAAAGCTAATCTAATGAAACTGTTTTATATAGTCGGAATATTTATAATGACCACAGTAACAAAAATATAATCTGTTTTATAAGCAGAGTTTCTTAAAAGCAAAGACTACAGATAGAAAAACTTCAGTCTGTTGGTCTGATTAATTCAGGAAACACTTATGAACTGTTGATTTCCCATTATTAACTGATCCTTATTTGATCCTTATGTGAATTGTAATAGCACTTACTGTTCTTCAATCTTAAAATTTTATTCTGTTTTTCACTTTACCACATTATTCAATAATGTTTTGTAATGGAGCCTAACACATTTAAAATACAGTGTGGGTTTCTCTTTGTAGATAACTCTGGAAATATAGCTTACTATTAACTGTCGAATATTACTGTGTTTGTATCTGGTTTTTTTTCAGTGCAACAGATAACAGCACAATTATTTTGTAGAATAATTTCTTTAAAAATTGTCTTTTTTAAGTATTACTTGTGTGTGCAGGCAAGAAGTGTTTATACATATATTTAATAAGATGTCTGAAACTGCTAAAGATATGCTAAATACTAAGAAAGCTTTGAGATTGTTGGTAGGAGTTGGAAGTGAAGATCATCAGGCCTAATTCCCCCTGCCAAAGCAGGATCACACAGGAACGTTCGTCCAGGCAGGTTTTGAATGTCTCCAGAGAAGGAGACTCCACAACCTCTCTGGGCAGCCTGTTCCAGTGCTCTGTCACCCTCACAGTGAAAAAGTTTTTCTTCATGTTCACATGGATCCTCCCATGTTCCATCTTGCTCCCACTGCCCCTTGTCCTGTCATTGGACATCAGTGAGAAGAGCCTGGCTCCTTCCTCCTGACACTTGTCCTTTACAAATTTATAAACATGAATGAGGTCACCCCTCAGTCTCCTCCAGGCTCAACAGACCCAGCTCTCTCAGCCTTTCCTTATATGGGAGATGCTCCAGTCCCCTCATCATCTTTGTGGCTCTACAGTGGACTCTTTCAAGCAATTCCCTGTCCTTCTTGACCTGGGGAGCCCAGAACTGGACACAAGATTCCAGATGTGATCTCACCAGGGCAGAGTAGAGGGGGAGGAGAACCTCTCTCGACCTACTAACCACACTCTTCTTAATACATCCTAGGATGCCATTGGCCTTCTTGGCCGTGAGGGCACATTCTGGTTCATGGTCAGCCTGCTGTCCACCAAGATCCCAGGTCCTTTTCCCATGAGCTGCTCCCTAGCACGTCAGCCCTCATCCTGTACTGATACATGGGGTTGTTCTTCCCCAGATGAAAGACTCTACACTTGCCCGTGTTGAATTTCATTAAGTTTCTTTCCACTCAACTCTCCAGCCTGTCCAGGTCATGCTGAGTGGCAGCACAGCCTTCTGGAGCATCAGCCACTCCTCCCAGCTTCATGTCGTCAGCAAACTTGCTGACAGTGCACTCAGTCCCGTCGTCCTGGTCATAGATGAATATATTGAATAGAGCTGAACCCAGTACTGACCCCCGAGGAACACCACTAGACATGGGTCTCCAACTAGACTCTGCGTCACTGACCACAACTTGAGTTCTGCCCTTCAGCCAGTTCTCAGTCCACCTCATTATCCTGTCCAGTTATGCAGTCCATACCTCTTGAGTTTGGCTGTGAGGATGTCATGGGAGATGGTGTCAAAAGCCTTGCTGAAGGCAAGGTAGACCCCATCCACTGCTCTCCCCTCATCTATCCATCCAGTTATGCTGTTGTAAAAGGCTATCAGATTGATCAAGCATGACTTCCCTTTGATGAGTCCATGCTGACTACTCCTGATAACCCTCTTTTCCTTGATCAATAATTAGCAATTTAGAAATACATACTGTGTTAGCCCAAGGCGTTACTTTATTTTTTTTTTATTTCTAATCTGCAGTTTATAATGTGTTACTCTGCATGGAATCAGTTCAGTGTATATATTTTTGTTTGTTCAATCCCATTAGAGATTTGACTTAGTATTACTTTCCAAAGACATGTTGGAACACTTCAGTTCTGAACTGATTTACGTAATAGTCTTCTGTGGTGAAGAGATACAGCCTGCTTTTTTTTTTCTCTCATTCAGTTTTCCAGGTTGTAGTTCCTTCCAGGCTCTGCTTACAGAAAGTCCTGAGGGAAGGCCAAGTTCATAATAAGTATTTCATTGCTTGAATAAATGAAAAAATTGTCCAGATCCATCAAGGCTGGCTGCCTCCTGAGAAATGCCAACTGCTTGTTCTTAACTAATTACATTTTGTATTGGTTCACCACAAAATTAGGCCCGAATAAAACAGGAATTTTAAAAACTTCACACTAATCTCACAAGGAAACTGTTCTGCAGCAGAAAAAATGATTCTATTGAGATCAGAGTACAAACTCTGAAAGTGATCTGCAAACTGTAATGGAGAATTCCTTCCTTTCTGCCTTGTCACTGTTTATCACAACTCCTGTTATTACGTAGTTGGCAAATACACTTTTTTATGAAACAGCACACATGTCCAAAGCAACGTGCTGAGGCGAGGACTCCTTCTGATAGTGAAGCTCTCAAAGAAATGGTGCAGTGAGGATATGCAAATGCAAAGAAGGCCTTTCAGAATATGCCCAGTTTGTGTGCTCTGCACTATTTATAGTCCCTATCAAACAGAAGATAATCTGATTTAAACAGGATGGTATCCCCAGCCTTTTCTAATTGTCTGGGTGTTTCTATTGCCTTCTATCACAGCAATTGTACAGTAGCTTCATTTATTCAAGGTTCTTAACTGGTAGTTTAGAACTGACTGAAAAAGTTAGGTTGAAAGTGTTCCATTTCTAGTTTAAGAAGCAAAGTCTCAGGTCCATCCAAGTTCTGTTTAACTTGTTACCAGCTTATTTGATCCCACTGGTAGGATTGAACTCTGGATTCCTGCAAGTAACTGTAGGTGTCTTCGTGTGTGATTAGTGCCTAAGCTTTCTTTAAGCAGTGGGAATCTGGCCAGGGCAGTCAGTGGAGTATAGGGGACTATTCAGGTCACCATGACAAAACACATTGAGCTTGATTCATTTACCCAAACCGAGGATATCTTAAATACTCACACAGGCCTTGCAAATGTGGTGTGGCACCTATTGAAGCCCCACACCATTTTGGAGCACCAGCTGAAAGTTAGGCAAAAAGGATAAATAGAGGGTAAATTATGCTAGACGCCTCCATGTCCCACTTGGTCAGCGGAGCAACGGTCCAGACACCACTGACTACTTTAACTGAGTCTCTGTATGACGGTAGGAGCTTAAACACAGCCCCTGCAGAAATACAGAAATAGGTGTTTGGGTCTGGAAGTGAATCCTGCTTCCCCCTACTCAAAAGTGTCCCAGCTAATAGCTACATTGCGATTGTATCAGCCTGCATTTTTTCACTTCAAGTGTATTTTGGAGTTAATTCTCCATCAAAGATGATGAAACTGAATGAGTGAAAGATTTATGTTTTAAAGATTAAATTTAATTATTATGGTGATGAGATCTCTTTAAAGAGGAATAGATCAAATGTTGTGTGTACTTCCCAAATGTGAATTATTCCCATCATCGAATGTAGATCCATTGTCTCTATTAACCTGTGGTTTACGCTGATTCTTTCTGAGTTAAGCTAAGGCGCAGTGTTCAGTGGACAAGAATTGCAGTGCACTGAGGCCATTTAGTCTCTCATGGGGAAAGTCTGTCAGGACCATAGAGGAACCAACCCCAAAACAAAACTCAGCTGTACTGGCTGGCAAGGACAGTGCCATGCTGGCTTGCACTAATTTTCTTCACTCCTTCTCCAAGCTACCAGCATTAGGAGTCAACTGGAGGTTGACAGAACTTAAAGCCATTCTCTGATTTGTACACAGAGTATGTGTAACAGAAGCAGCATCCTTCCTCCTTTTGATAAACTTCCATATTACTGTGAAAGAGAGAAATAACACCTTGCTCAGAAAATTGTTAGCTACCAGCGTGAATCTAGTCTAGAATGCTTTGCTTCTGATTCATTCTTTATATAATAACTAGAAAAAATTAAAACACTGATTCTGTGTCTAGATTGGGGGAGGCGGTTTCTTGTTGGTTTTGTTGTTTGTTTTTTTTTTTTAATTCTTAAGAAGGTTTAATTTGGTAATACAGCTAGAACTCTTCAGGCTTACCTGATGGGATTTCTCTTTCCAGTGCTGACCCAATACATTAAAAATAATTTTGAAAATACTTAATTTCTTGGTCTAGTTAGGTTAAGAGAGAGGGCAGCTCAGAGTAAGGATGATTATAACCAGTGCAGTATCTTTTATCTATCAGACAATGTAGTTCTAAAGCCAATTGTCATCTCCAGAAAGATTTATGTATTATTTGATGTAATTTTCTAAGGACAGGTATTATCAGTCACCCACACTAGTTCCCTTTGAAAATAGGAATATTAGTTCCAATGTTAGGCAGAGGAATTTAGTCAAGTTATTAACCACTAACAGGGGTTACCTAAACTTTATCTCTCATGGGAGGCATAAATTCTATTAGGGGTACACAGGAGCAAGTGATTTTTGTAAAGCTGTGTTTCATCTAACACTTTTCACCTCATGAAATATGTACGAAACATACAAGCTTTGTCTCTTGGCAAGTAATACCTGATCATGACCTGCCACTGTTGGTGTATGTATATCCCAAAGGTCTGAAGCAGCTTCCTTCAAAGAAAACTATTAGGGTAGCTTTGCTTTCCCACTGTAAACAGACTTGCCTTGCTATTTGCTGTGAAGCAAGTTAAATGACTGATGTGGTATGCCAAGAAAAAACAAGAATGTAGGAAAATAAGTTTTGTAGTACAGTGAAACACCTCCTTCTCCTCACCTTATCTGCTACTATGTTTCAGTGTGACAGGTACTTTCTATCACACGTGGTAGTTCAGTACTACTCCAAAAAGATGAGTTAGGCACTTGATCTTTTTTGTCGTATTGTGCCTGTGACTTTCCAGCACCATACAAGCTTTGCAGACATTAAACATCCACAATAACTCATGAGTTATGGATGCTGAGGTGAAAAATAATTCAGTAAAAGCATATATTGAAAAGGCAGAAAGGGGTAGAATGAGGTTTGTGTCATACAGTTGTTGGCATGTGTTAGCTGTAGTAATAAGAAAAGCCTTAATTTATGATGTCTAAATGAAATACCCAAGATAAAAGTGTAGTTTCCCTTTGCAAGCACTTTTTAGCTAATGAATATAGGGTGGTTACTATGTAACTGGGGCTCTTTGGAGAAGTCTATGGCTAATGTATAATTGATTTGTGCCAGCAAATGCGCCGTGGTCTGGGGTGAGTGATGGAGAGTGGTTTGTATGCAGACTAGCATGCAAGCGTAGCATTCTTTGGAAGGGATTGGCTGTGTCTGTCTATGGCTATAAAATGTGAGACCTGAGCAAATTATCTTCTCTAGCCAGGTTTCTTCTCCAGAAGAACTGGTTTTCCTTCAGGTCAGACTTGGGGAGTAAACTAAAATGCCTTGTAAATCACTGAAGGATGAGAGCTGTGGAGCAAAACTACAGCCAGACCAATGCATCAGTTCAGATTATACCCTAAATTCCTCTGTGTCTTCAGAAGGGGAGTGGTATAGCTAAGCTCATGACACAAGCCTATCTGATGCTTAAAATTAAGTGGGATGAACCCAGACATGAGTACATGTATAGTTTTGGTATTGTTTAGTTTATTTCAGGTGTGGTAGGGCATAGTATTCCTAATTGTTCCCTCATCAAGTTCTTACATTTGAAATTTTCTGTCTTTTTACAAGGTTCCACAGTTAATCATATTAATAGCTGCAGACTTACAAGTAGTAGAATTTAGAGACACTGACCGTATTTACACCTTAGGAGCTATATGGCAGTACCTTTGATTTGGTTTAGGATAAAAACTGATGGAAAATCAGCATCTGGCAAATTATTTTATGTGCTCCTGGCTGTGAGTCTCACTTTGTATATCTGATCCCTTAGTCGGTATCATGTGCATTTAGCCCTGCCCTTGGTTAATCAGGGTTTTGCACTCCCATCATTCTTGTACTGAGCTCTCCACTCAAACAGGACCTTGTGTACGTGGCTTCCGTATGGGTATAAGGACTGTGACACAGGTCTGGTCTCATCCATGCCAGCCTGTACATGCCCCGATTCAGTGAGTGAGTTTTGCATGGGTAATATGTGGATTTTAAATTTGAAGGCAAATACTGAAAGATATCCCCATTAAAACAATTTTTTAATCTAAGTAATTACTCATTTACCTTAAGTTAAACAGGTTGTCACTAAAAAGTAGTGTTCAGAAGTGAAAAATAAGCTTCACGAAGAAGTGCTTCAGCCAAAGCCCAAAGATTCTTTGTGGCATATTTGTTAAGAAACTAAATAAGATTTACATAAAAAACAGAACACGTAAAACCTTGTCATGTGTCTCTTGTAGGTAGCTGTGATAGGACCGTGGTATGAGGGCTAAGAAATGAGGTACAAATTATTCGAAAGACCAGTATAGGGTCTTACAGCTTTTTCTCTAAATCCTACTTTTGTTCCCATGTATCTAAAATCAGTCATGCATTTGTTTCTCTAATCTTATGTTCTTCCGAATACATTGATGATTTCATGCTCTTCAAGATGCACGCTACCATCTTTGCCTTGATGACTTAACACTATTTGCAATAAGAAATTGCCAGTGGTTAACTACCTTCTCTCAGAAAAAAAGCCTTAGTGGAGCAGCCACACTCCTGCTTGCCAAGCCCACTCTAGAGCAGCTGCTTCAGCATTTACTTTTCCATCCAAGTAATAAAGCATAACTTCATGTGAAAATTCCACACTTGATAGTAATCGCAGAAAGAAATGTGGATTTATGGTCCTTTTAAAGTTCATTTTAGAATACAACCCTGATAGCACTATCGGGCACCTGTAAAGCAACAAATTCTGTATATATCATTATACTATCACTGTTGAAAGTATTTTAACGTGTGAGGTTCTTCGCTTGTCTCCCTGTTTGTTTTTACTGTAGCATTAAATAAGCATTTTAATTTCTATTTTTATAATGTTGGGGAGGTTTGCTGGGTCACTTATGTAACAAAGTACTTTGATCTAATCTCTAGAATAGAGATTAGTCATTTGTGCCAAGTCGGATTTTCATTGTATAATGTCTGTTGCTGCCAATGAATTATGCTTAGCCTAGACTTCCAGTACATGATAGAGCAGACATGTTTGCTTTTATTTGATTAGTACTCTCTTTTGACAATTATTTTAGGGGTAGAAGTACTTGCTTGGAGTTCTGTTGATCATGGCAAGGTAGTGCATAGTTGAAAAAGATGACTAATAACAAAGAATTGGTTTGACTTTCCTTTGCTTTTGGAGTAAACACATTTGTATGGAAAAGTCACTGGCAAAGATGATGAAGAAAGAGAAGAGAAAAAATATCAGTTGTGTTTTTTTTTTCTCCAGGTTATGCATTTCTCCTGTTCCAAGAAGAGAGTTCTGTCCAGGCCCTGATTGATGCCTGCATTGAAGAAGATGGAAAGCTCTATCTATGTGTTTCTAGTCCTACTATCAAGGACAAGCCAGTAAGTAAACAGTAGCTGGCCTGCAGGCTACAGCTGCCATCTGTCTAAAGCTGCATTGGAAATGATGACGATGAAAATAATCAAAAGCAAACTACCATTGGCAGAGCTCAACATCTGGAACATTTGGATTATTTTAAAACTGTAGTGTTTTGAATTAATAGGATTAAAACAGAGCACCTATACTTGCTGAGCTAATGGGGTCATGACTGTTTGACAGTTTATAGAGGCTGATAAACGTGTATCAATGATGTAGTGAAACTTCAAGCACTATATTATTTTCTTTGCTAATTTATTAGGTTCAGATCCGTCCCTGGAATCTAAGTGATAGTGACTTTGTGATGGATGGTTCCCAGCCACTTGACCCTCGAAAAACAATTTTTGTTGGAGGAGTTCCTAGACCATTAAGAGCTGGTGAGTATGATCTGTGGCTGTTTTTAAAAGTAGGACATTTTTTGAAATAATTTGAACCATGCACACTTTTATATAATTATGTATGGATAGTTGCAGATATACAAATATAAAAATAGAAGAATACTGTGGTAGTTAAAACCACTGTACAATATTAATGTATTTTTACATTTCTCTGATAGCTGTTTTCATCTGGCTTTGGCCATAGATCGCTGTTCATCATTGAGATTTACTGGGAACTGTTACATGATCATGTTACCAAAACTGTAATGTAAACTGCGTCTCAAGAGTTTGTTTTTAAAATAATGCTGTGAAAACCTCTCTGTGATACTCCATGAGTATGTGGAGCTCTATTTGTACTTGCTTGTCATTGTGCATTGGCTGCTCTTCTAGTACTGTCAGGTCACAGTTACTCTTTCTAATATGGACAAAGCAAATACAGGGGCAATGAAGGAGTACTTGAAGGAGTAGTAATAGAGGAAAAAAGGAAGAAATTAAGAGACCTAGCACAGCCTGCATGGCACACCACTATCAGATTGTAAGGCTCTTTCTAGACTCTTGTGGGAGTGCATGAAGGAAAACTTACATGTTCCTATAGCTGTGGAATGGTTGATCCACAGCCTAGACTGTCTGCTTTGGGAAAGTGACTGCATTAGCCTCTTACAATATTCTGTGGTGGCCTTCTAGTAAGTAGGTTGAAGTGAGTGTTGGTAGTAGAAGCATAACATACAATGGTACAAATCCCATTTTCTATTAGAATGTCTCCTGGACTTCATTAGTCTTCCATAGTTTGTAATGAATTGTATTCTTGCAGAAAGATGAGCTTCCAGATGGAAGATGTAGGAGAACCAAACAGTGGTAGTGCAAATTTGGGGTATAAAGAATCTTAAATTTTTCTGTCTTGGACCTGCAATGCTCAAACTTTTCTGTTATTTTACTTCTAAAACTGTATTTTTGACTGTAGTGCAAGTTTTGTAAATGAGCATAAACACAGTATATTCCTACTGCAGAATAATTTTTCTTTAAATTCAGTCCACATACTCCAGATTACTGTGTGGAATGTCTGTGATAAATTTAATGGTGCATTTTTATGCTTAGCTTTCAAATGCCCTGTGTAAGTGAAAATGAAACTTTTATGGCATTGTGAAATAAGGATCATGCCTTCACAAAAGCCGTAAAACTTTAGGAGACTTTTCAAACAACTATTGAACAGCAATGTCTGCTGACACCTTTATACCCCAATACATTAGTATTTTCCACCTAAATTAACTGCAAAACTCAATTCAGTATAAAATATTACTAGAGGCTTGCTGAAGTACTTGATCTGTAAAATTTGATATTTTTGTTTCTATGAATTACAGTATCTATGGTAAGTGTAGCACTTACCGTTGTAATCAAGCTCTGTGTGGCTGGTGAAAAGATGCTAACTGCATCTTTAAATTCAAGTTGGACATAGACCATTAGGACAGCCAAAGAACATGTAGCAAGGAATTTGTGGCATGTGGTCTATTTTATACAGCTTGCATTCCATGCCTGCCCAAAAAGTCTTTTGCTGTAATCCTCTGAAGAAAACTGCCCTGGAATTTCAGTTCCAGGTTATCAAGTACTGCAAGGATTTACAATTGTTCCTTGGATCTGTGTACCCACAGTGTGAAAGATCTCTCTGCTGAGTATCTCATAGCTGATTTAATGTGATTTTATGTTTCTTATTACTGTTGCGTGAGCTGTTGCAAAATTAATTATTAACATTAACTTTTCTAATGTTTTTAAGTACAAGCATATTATATAAAATGTGTACTGTAAGAACAGTTTAAATGGATATCATTTTGTTTTCTAATAGTGGAATTGGCTATGATCATGGACCGTCTCTATGGTGGAGTTTGTTACGCAGGAATTGATACTGACCCTGAGCTGAAATACCCAAAAGGTGCTGGACGTGTTGCTTTTTCCAATCAGCAGAGTTACATTGCTGCCATCAGTGCTCGGTTTGTTCAACTTCAGCATGGCGATATTGATAAACGAGTAAGTTATACAGATTTTTTTTTTTAAAGAAAGTGATGATCTATAAAGGAATTTCTCAGGGTGTGGTACCATTGCATTTGATTGGCTTTCATGTCAGCTTCCACAGTCTTTTAGTATTCCTGTAGCTCCACTGGTTCCCAGAGTTAAATTAAACCGTGAATGCCCCTGAACGAACAACATGCATCCCAGAAAGCAGCAGTTTGTTCCTTGGAGATCTGTTAGACCATTCTGGAGTTTGTGGTGTATGGGCAAAGGGCTTGAAAATCTTTTTCTCTCTCTTGTTCTAATGAAACCAAATACTGTGATAATTCCTCCGTCATTCATAGGAAAGTCTAGTATTCATTAGGCTTCAGATTAGCTCTCTGTTTGTTATTAGCTCTCTATTTGCAGCTGCCCTTAATTTCAGCCATAATTGTCAGTGCTCAGCACTTCAGAAAATCAATCAAGTTCAACATCTAAAATACAAAATGTCTCGTCCTTTCTGCTTGAGGGTCTTCTGAGTATTTACCAACGTACATTTCTGGTTGCTACAGGTGATTATTGCTAGCTAAAGCAAAACTAACTTTTATTAGGAAGACTAGTCAACTTCATTACTCCTAGTTAGAAGTAAAAGAGTAGCAAAGAAATCTGGTAGCTAAATTATGTCAGTTTTAAGTGTCACTGGTTTTGATGTCAAGTGCTACAGAGGTAGTCGCTGGTATTAATAGATGTTCTTTAAAAAAAAAGGTCTTGGAGGAATAAGAGTTGAGTAAATAAAGTAGTTCAAGGTCCAGTCTCCTCTACAGATCAAAGACACGGGAAAAAGTAGTACAGTTAACCAAAGTCTGCTGCAGGGAGGTAGCATGCACTTCTCTTCTCTGAAATGGGCAGAGTAACACAACTTTACATCTGTCTCTCAGATACCAGTTACCTAGTGAGCTGACATCCTCAAACATGGTCCTGTCCAGAGGAGGAGTGAGTCCGAATGTGGGCAGTGAACTAGGCTTCACATTCAGATGTGACTGCTACATCTTGCTGGTGGGATTGCTGTCCTTGTGACTTGCAGCTGACTTTGACTAATAGCTCTGCCTTTTGGCTAATTACCTAACAGCAAAAATGTCCTTGACACTGAGGGAAAATAAAACTGTTAATCTCTTGCACTTGAGTATTTGGATGAAATGGGAGTAGAGATCTCCTTCTAAAGAAATGCTAAATAGGTCATTTAGCTTCAGAATTGGGTATAGCTTAGTGTGTTTCAGGAGCAACCTATAGTTCATTTAGCTGTAAAGTGACCTAGCTTTAAAATTAGAGGTGGACAATTGGGTCCCATCCAAATTAGTTCTCTCTTAAAGGTGGGAGGTGTGGACTTGAATGCTGTAAACTTATATCTTGGTCTTCCTCTTCCCATGGGAGCATACTTTGCAGTAGAACAGTACGTGGTAGGCTGGCAGTGCCGTTTCCTAAGAGAAAGGCAGGCATGAACCTGCCTTTGAAGGCTGCATTTCCACATTGGGTGGTCTGTTGGTTTGCGGTTTTTTTAATGATAGGTCAGCAGAGATTTTAAGGGCTCTTTGGATGCCAAGCAGGCATCTGAAATGGCAGTGCTTGCTGTTTGCAGAGAAAGGGATGTAACTTGTTAATGTGTGATCTAATACCAAAATACTTAAAGGGGGGTGAGCAGTAAAACAGCCAATCTCCAGTAAAACGGCCAATCTTTATTGGTTAGCAGACATGGTAGGGGGTAGGTAGGGGTTTTCCCTATCCAGCACATGTGCTGCAGGCCTCTTGGAGCTTGGACAGGGAAAACCCCTACCTACCCCCTACCATGTCTGTTAGCCAATAAAGAAATACAGTACATATTTCACTGAAATCTTAGAGGCAGGCTGTTCTCCTACCCTTTACTTTTAGCATAGCCTTTCTATTCCAGTTATATCCAGTTTCTGTATGTCTGCTGTCCTTTCACATTCTTTTCATAGCCAGTTTTGTCTGTGTAAAAGTCTTTTCTTCATGGCTAAATTTTGCAGTTCACCTGTTAATCCTTCTAAAGTTCAGAGTATTTGTAGCATTGTTTTTGCACGTACCTTTTCCTACCTTAATTGGAATTCTTGGTGTCTCAAACACTTAACATTGTCTGTGATCCTAACTTCTTCCTTACCTAAGTACTCTGCAGCTTCTCTCCAGTTCTTTAGATGTGTAGACATGTTTAGTTTCTCTAACAGATGTTTTTCTTCAGTAAAGTGCTCCTCATCCTGTTTTATCATATATGAAAGCTCAGCTCCAAACATTTCCTTGAAACTCGTTTGAACTTTCAGCTCCAAACAATTTCTTAAAATGTTGTTAACTTTCATATGCCAGCAGTCTGCATCCACTTTGTGTAATACTTCCATTCCTCAAAGTGTTTCTTTAATACACTTGAAATCATCTTCATACCGATCTTGGTGCGTTAATGCACCGAAGCTTGAAATATGTGCTGCTTCATGCTTTCAGTAATTTTGAACCACAAACACAGTAACTGCATAAGGTACCTGTTCATTGGAAAGTTTGAATGTAATTTGTGATAAGGCAGGTTGTTGTATTGAAATAAGACGTAGAGCTTGTACTGAATACAGATTACCTGAGGAAGCAGACTGTTTCAAACATAGATGCATTGGTCATGTCAAGTATGACCTCTACTTCTGAAACTAAGAACATGAAGACTTTTACTGCCGTAAAAGTTTTGGGTGGGTAGCTGCATGTAATTTTTTCCTCTGGAGGCACAAGGATAAAAAAGCATTTTAAAGTTCTTAATATTTCAAATGTATTTTGTCTGACTATGGTACATAAAGTCCATGTCTATATGTAGCATCCATCTCAGGTAATAGTATCTCAGAAAAAAACCCTCTTTACAGCAGTGAATTTTAGTATGAACTAGAATAACTCTCTTTACCAACAAAAGGCAGAAGATACTGTGTTTAGAAGTGAGGGAAATGTGGAAGACGACAATAGGTTCCTTAATGATGGAGTTAACTCATTTTGTGTTTTATTACAAAGTTGTTCTTCCTGTCTGATCACCGTCTGTAGCAGCTCAGTTAGGCAAAAACAAAATGCACATTTACCGCTGGACTCCTGCCACTTTTCCACTCTGGCAGTCAGATGGGTTTGGGAGAAAGAAGCCACATAGGACAGGTGTTGCTAGCAGTCTGTAGGCTTGCAAAATGGTCTTTCAAAAATATTTTCAGAAATACGTTGAGTACAAATTTCGGTGCAGCTCAAAGCCACACAAAGGGAAAGTAATAGACTACGAAAATCTGTAGCTCCAAATTTGACCAAATTTTAGAAAGGGGAGTGAATTTACAGGGAACTGGAATGGTGAAAGATCTGTATTCCAGCATGCATAAAGTACTTGTAATTTGCACACAAAAATAGTACATGCAGAGACTTATACTTGGTTGGGTTTTTTTAAAGTTTAATGTATAAATGGTTACATTCTTGTATGTTCAGTTATTTTTTACTAAAGAGTACAGAATTGGGTGCCATGTTGGATACATTCAGGAACTGATAAGTTGGGAGACCTTTGGGCTTGTTTGCTTGTTTTCTACACGTACTTCCATTATATCATTTGCCAAGAACACGCTTCCAGAATAAGTTAAGGGGAGGTTCTGATGTAGCTATTTATGACATATATATAGCTACTTATTACATATCACAGAATCACAGAACGTTAGG
>NW_010206944.1:0-702 GCF_000695765.1 Mesitornis unicolor
GATGGCCCTAGGCAGTGCCATGCTGCCAGGATGGGTCTGCAGGGCACAGCTGAGCACACAGACGCTGGGATAGGGTCTGTGAACAATTACTTGAGGACAGAGAAACAGCTCCTGTCAGGGACAGCTCCCAGCAGCAGAGAGAGAGACTTGGGTAGGGAGTGAGCACAAGCTGCTCCTAGAAACACCATGGGAAGGGGAATTCAGCCACCTCTCTACCATCTGCAGTGCAGATGTCTTCCCTGATTCAAACACCTCCTGGTCTCTTCTCCACCAGACAAAACCTGTTTCACCAATGCCATGGGATCCAGGGCATGAGACACATCTTTGGCAGCTGGACCTTCATTCTAGGAGTAGTCCATGTGTCCTGCAAATAACACATAACAAACCAAAGGTGACTTCTCTACAGTGTCACTGTCTCTGTGGTGGAAGCAATGCAGGGTAAGGAGAAGTCTTCTCAGCGTGCCCGTCTGCCTTTCTCTTCTTGCTTCATTCTTTTGGAGCTTTGCAGTTTTCTTCCCTGTTTCTTCATTTTTCCATGGCACAATTGCTTTTTGGGTTTATGGTTGGGGTTCAGGTCAGTCTCTGTCCTGACACTATCTCTCTGAGGGCCCTGCCCTGGAGAGTTTCCATCAGACTTTGTGCCCAGTCTGTGAGGTCCCATGTCACTCAGGTTGCAGGGTTGTAAAATTATCTGAAACAATC
>NW_010206945.1:0-427 GCF_000695765.1 Mesitornis unicolor
CCTACACCAAAGAATGTGCTGGGGACTCACCGGGCCTCCCTCTCCATCTGTCTGTACCCTCTGCTCATGGAGGGTGCTGTGCATGTACCCGTCATCCTGATACGGACTCAGGATGCATCCAGAACCAATGCCCCAGTTTTGCAAGTGACTTGAAAACCGTGGCTTCCTCTCTGCACCTGTAAGCAGGAGGTGGTAAGAAGACAGGACGTGAAGGGCCCTATGCATCTTGATCCCTGTCCTGTACTACCACAGGCCCGAGCTTTAACCAGTTTATTTTCTCACCTCTTCTGTGATGAGAAACTTCTGTTTTCACACTCCTGTGATGATAAGAATTTTTTTTCCCACTTCTGTTCTGTTCACAACCCAGTCATAGGTACCTTACCTGCGTGCCCCCCTCCAGTGACTGTCTTACTGGTCCAATTAAAAT